>NC_034410.1:9885223-9903546 GCF_002078875.1 Numida meleagris
CCTTCCCTTCCCTTCCCTTCCCTTCCCTTCCCTTCCCTTCCCTTCCCTTCCCTCTGTGGGGTTTGGAAATCTGGAGGAGAGGAAGAGAGGAGGGACAGTTAGTGCAGACCTCCACATGCTTCACCCCATATCAAGTCCACAAGGACTTTTTTCTGACCTAAATTAACAGTGGCAGAATCAATGCTATTTGAGCGTCCTTTCAGATGAGTGTGAATATCAGTTCTCTTCAGGAACAGAACTATGTAGTCGCTTACAGATAACATCTAATTTTAAAACAAGACTGAATCACACGTTCCTTGCCAGGTTCTGCATGCAGGTATCTGTTTCTCTAATACATGCTGTGCCACTGATATCCAAGTATTAAGTAAATTGACAGTCTTCTCTGCTAGTGAGATCCTTAATTACAGTGAGAAAGGATGAAATCCTGAATGTGGATTTTGGCAGGTAAGTATAGAAGAAAATTAATTGTTTCTTCTTAAGTACTCTTTCATTTTGAAAGTTTTCCTATCTTTTTTTACTGGGCCACAGAGAAATCCAGTCATTGATGTCCCTTAGCTTTTATTCACTGAAGAAATGTCCATCTTTAGGATCAGATGCATTGTTTGTGTTGAGACTGGACAATGTCCAGTCTGGCTTTCCACAGAACAGAATGAAAATCTGAATTCCCCAACACCTTGCTTTGTACATGTTTGGACAGGAACAGAATGTCTGCTTTCCATTTTCATGTTTTATGTTAATTATCATCGTCTAGCGGCCAATGCAGCAACATGTAACTCAAAACCAGGTCTTTGACTGCATCCAGGTTTTGAGGGGTATCAGCTGCTATTTTATTCAGAAATACTCTTTAAATGAGAACCAAAAAGTCCAGAGACGGTCAATGATTTCAGATGAAAGGGTCAGTGACTGGGAAGAACCAGCTGCTCTGAAATAGAAACCAAAGCAACCAGTGGGCACAGCATGAAGGGAGATGTCTGCCTCTGGGACCACACAGAAGGCTCTGGGGTGCTTGAGATGTTTATGCAGCAGGTGGAACATGGGGAATCAATTATATCCTCAGGTTGGGTCATTTTCCCCATGGGAGTTCCTACACCTGAAGAGAGAAGAGGGCATTCTCTCATGTTCTTGTTGGATCTCTGCCACCAAACAGCTCAGAGGACAGACTTAATCTAGACAGTAGCAGCAAGGAAGGGCTGGAGTGCTCACCTTGAAAAGGGAAGCCCTGGTTCTGTAGTAGTGCATTTATTTTTCTAATTTCTGTTTAATACAAAATATGTAACTAGGGATGCGGAGATGACCTTAAGCCTGTTTTTTTCCCGCTCTGTGCAAGGGAAATAGGCTACGTGGTCACATCTCATCTCACATTTTCTGTCTCTAAGACTATATGTATTGAGCTATTTTCTGCTCCTTAGCACCAATTTATTAAAAGAAATGGAGAAACACCCTGTGCCACTCTTGTGAGGGGAGTACTTGCAGCAGTATGCTTAAGCCCATATTTTGAAAGAAGTGGTGAACCTGGTGGAACCACAGTTTGAACCTCAGACCGTCCTTTGGGCTGGAATTTGGAAACCTAAATCTATTGGGTCACAGAAATCCCAGCATGTCCATTATAAATCCAGATTATACAATGTAGGAATAGAATTGCAACTGTGGAACAGGGATGCTCTAATTGAACTCAAAGTTACTTAGAGAGTTTCTGAAGATTATTGCTTTAAGGCTTGTAAAAAGAGAAAAACAGATTTCTGAGAAACACAATGACATGTATGGTTTCTAACTAGATAGTTATTGTTTTAAAATGATTCAAGAAAACCCAACATCTTGTGGTGATGTGTCATCTTGGGCACATGTAAGCAGTGAATAACATTTCCAAGAGTGACAGATGAGTTTGGCCACCTCCTTAAGAGCATCAGGAAACAAAAGCTGAAGAGACCTCATGAGGTTTTCAAATACATGTCAGCAGTTTGGGCACCCAATTTCCATTTCAGGAATCTAAGTCTCAATGAAAACCTGTGTCTCAGGGAAACACAGGCTTTCAGTATCCATCTAACTATACTATGCAAATGGGTCTGGAAAGCCTGAGTTCCTCCTGTGAATGTCTTCTTGAAGGGATTTGCCATGCTATAACTTATTCACAGTTCCTCTAACTGGTTTTTGGCTACTTGCATTCAATCTGGAATGGAGCAGATTGATTGTCTACATATGGTCTGAATTTTCCACTCTATTTTACTAGTTTCCAATTAATTAAGCTAAAGAAGAGAATGCAATTGGCCATCAATATTCTTGATTGTTCTTAGATGTCAGGCTTTATGAATCTTAATATACTGTAAAGATCCACGGAGACATATTGTCATCTTTACTTTTTTTCTGTTCTTCCACTTAGCAATTATTAAGATCTGTTCCATGAGGTATAGATTATAATTTACCATCTTTTATCACAGCATGAAATTGTTATTTAGGGCTCTTTTGTCCAGTTATCTTTATTTCATACAAGATAACTGAAAAGACCTCCTAGTTTGCTTTTAACATCAAAATGATTGTCAGACTAAAAAAAAAAAAAAAAGAAGAAGAGAGAAAATTGAAATGAGAAATCAACTTATAACCTTTTTTTTCTGTGAATGCCATGCTCCTGTGAAAAGGAGTGAACGTTCTTAATGCTTCATTTTTAACAGAAGGCATGACAAAAGGTTCCTATTGGTATTTAAACTGCTAAGATTTGTCAAACACAAATGGGAAAATAGTGTTTAAATAGCAGTCTCATTTTGCCTATAGTAATTATGGGAGGTTTCCTTAGCAAAAAGGATCTCAACAATCATCATCTTTGCGATGAGCAGCAGGTATTCTTTACCATGTTCACTGATTTCATGTAGAACACAAATGTATGCTCGTATCTGTTCAGAGCTGGCAAAGGCAAACTCTGTCAATGATGTGGATAAACACTATGGATGCCACAGCACTCAGCATGAAATATGAAAAATGTCCCCCTTTATGGCTAGTCATTGGTATTTCTCAGCACATTTCCTCCTTTCTCTTGGTCTGTTGTCTTTGTGTTTTTGTCCTGCAGGGTTGCCACCTTCAAAATATAAAAGCCAGTCCCTGGCAATATTGAAGAAAGGGCTAGTATGAACATTTGGACCACAGGCATTGTCCTGAGAACCTTAGATCCCATCTGAACTGAATAATCCTACGATTCTATGACCATAGGACTATAAAGGAGACATCTAAAAAGTCGAATTAGGGAATTTTTGAGAGTTGCTTAGCTGCAACAAGAAAATCTGAATATGAGACAGAAAGCCAAGTTTGAGGACTTAATCTGATGCACAGTATCATTGTCAATTAACATGCCTGACTCTTTCAGCCAAAAAGTGTTATGATCAATTAAGTTTGTTTTTGATTTATTATCATGTTTCAATTACTATATTACATTAAATAACATCACGTCAACCAGTGTGATAATTTGCTCTTACCTAGGCAGAATTTTTGAAAGAATATCTTGATATCTACTAGACAAAACCTACTTTCACAAAAGGTATTGATATTTTTAATTTCATCACAGTTCAGAGCAAAGGAAATGTAGATACACTGGACTGCAGTGTATTGCTGACTAGAATTTGTTACTGCGGAACATTCACAGCCAGTCAATAACATCATTTTCAACAATTTTTTTTCCCCTACTTTGGAATTTGCCCTGGGTGCCACAGCGTAAGTCAATTATAGAGACCGAATGTAGCTCCCTGGTTTCCAAGGGAAACTGGAATGGCAAAAAAAAATGTCAGAGTTCAGGAAAAGAAAAACCAATCTAGCACAATTCTGTTTTGTCTGTAGAGATTTCGTATTATCTCAACAGTAGTTACCATAGAATCACATTGTGCTTTTTACCAGTTTTGTCTGAAAACCGTACAAGCACAGATAAATTTGTCTCTAGTTGAGATTACGTTGAAGCAAAATGAAGGCAAAAATAAATCTTTTTTTTTGAAAGAGTTGTGTATAATACCAAACACAATTAGACTACCAGATTTGTTTTTATTGGTATCATTAGTACGTTATTTTCAGAGATTGAACTTTTCTGCCAGGTTCTGTGTTAAAAACATGGGAAATCAGTATATATTTAATTCTTTGATGGGAAAAGCCTGTCTGTGCCATTTGATCAGAGAGTAAAGTCCCTTGCTCCCTTTGGGAGAAAAGACCACGGAGGTCCAAGTTCAGTACAGGAAATGACACAAATGGTGAATTATTTGTCATGCGATGTCTGGCAGGCATTCTTAAATTGGAAGTAACTCAGATCTTCCTGGAAAACATTCCAAGATAAGGCTGCTCCTAGCTTTGTATCTTCTGTGAATTGCATTGTATCTGTGAATCTGCTTTTTAGGCTCCACAAGACTAATAAGGTATTGATGAATTGGGTGGTTGACAGGTTGGGGAAATTCATAAAAGGAAATTCAGAGTTAAAACAGAAGCCTTGAGAAAAATGGTTTATGAGTAGAAGTACAGTTGTACTTTGTCTAAGGCTGACTAAGAAGAATATGAAATGTGAATGTGTAAAATCCTACCAAAGTCATGGGAATCATAAAAAACACAGTGGGAGACTCTTTCACTCCTTCCCCAAAGACAAGGTGCAGACAGCTGGCCAGGATTCTGGCACGGCTCTGAACAAGCTCTTTCCCTTCCCTAGCACTGTACCTTCTCTGCAGCTACAGTTTTAAAGGATGACTCCTGCTTCCATATGATAATGAGGTTTTAAACTGTCCCTCCTGTATTTGCTTCTTCATTGACAGAGCACTGAGACCGCATTGGCTCCATCACATTTGTTTTTAAGCAGATCCAGGCCTGGATCTAAAAGATGCTGGAGCTCTACCTTGGCAACTTAGGAATGAGGTGAAAGTCTTACAGACAAAATATATGTTGAGTGTAGGAAAACTGAACAGGGCCACTGAGATGATGACATCTTCCCCTCAAAAACTTGTTAAAGAAACAATTATTACCTCCTGTAACTTAGGTCCTTCTAAAAGACGAACCTATTTTCATTGTGGTCCTCCTGCTTGGAAAGAGCTCCTTGAAATAAAAAAAGAGCTCCTCTTAGTGTTTAATATGTCTACTGAGGTTCTTAGGTCTCCTATACCATGTTTTGTGTTTGTACAATTACAGAATTACAGAATCGTTGAATATCCTGAATTAAAAGGGAGTCAAAAAGTTCACAGAGTCCCATTCACAGCTCTACATGGGAACACCTAAAAATTAAACCATGTTCTTTTTAAAACATTACATTTACACAGTACTTCAGAAATGGTATTCTCATCCATGTCTGCCAATGAAAATAGATGAACCATAATGATATGCGATTTATCCCAAAAATAGCTCATTTTTAACCAGAGGTGGAAAATACTTCCAGGTCAACTCTTTTTTACTTCTAACCACTCGGTTTCATTGCTCACTCTTGCCACATCAGAAAGAAGAATAAGGTACTCTGCACAGAATTTGCAGCAGTGTCTACGCTCTGTGGTTGGAGAAGACTCAGCAGATAATCCTGTCTCCATCCTGCTGCCTCACAATATTCGCAGATGTTCCTGTTGAGTCTAGCTAATGTAATTGTTGAAAAGAACCAGGAAGACAAGCCTGGATGAATTATACATACCCTTCCCCTGTGAGCTTATCCCTTCATTTCTAAACTCAATCCACCACTCCGTGTATCTGAATGAGAATGAAGTTTATGGCAGCATCTCTACTGCTGGCAGCCTCATAAATACTGAGATGCCTGCACTGAGGTATGCTTGCAAAGAAGGAAAGGCCATTTATGCAACAGTTTCATCAAAGAGATAAGGATTTCTGTATGGCATGTGTCCTTCAGTTAAGTCTTATCACGTGTGAATATCAAATTTTGACCCTGTTGATAAGTACTTCCAGTGGTCAGAGAAGAGCGAAATTAAAACTGCATGCTTTGGGTTTCTTTTCTTTGGAAAGGAACTAGGCTGAGATTTGCTTTTACTGTCAGTCTGAAACAAAGTTTATGGTGGCCTTGTACAAACAGAACTCAATTATTCCAAATCTAACAAAAAAAAACCCAGTTAATAAATAATACAGCTTTGTTATTGATAACTACCAAAAACCCATCTATTAGAAAATGTAAAATCAGACAGGTCTGCATTTTGTCCTGTAAACACAGAAATGTAGGGACATATTTATGAATAAATCTTTACCTCTGTTGCCAATATTTTTTGTGTGAACCTACTTGAGGTGTAAATATTTAATGCTTCTTTTCTCTGCATTACTATTTATTGTTCTGCGTGGGAGCAAAGGCATCCTTCAATACTGCAGACTAGGTAAATAATGTATTACTTAGTCATGAAAAATGCCAAGGAAAATAAATGAGAGGATATCTTACCTTTGGTCATCACAATTCCTGCAAGAGTTTTGTGGCGTGCATGCATGGAAGTGAAATTGTCTGTCACCTCCTGGAACTTCTGTGTAACCATTTGGTACACGGAGTCCGCAAAGTCCTGAAAGACACAGTCAGAAAGAATTCTTTCACTTTCTTTGATTGAAGCACCTGGGCGTTTCTGCAGATTAATCACCTGCTGTCAATGGCTGAGAAGTTCCTTTTTGAGTTAGACACCACCTACCTGAGCAGAGATGAAAGGAGCATCTCTTTTGACTGCCCTCATCCCCCTCAGATTTGGCTGGTGTAAGGTTCTAAGGCCAAATGAAGTGACTTAGGAATAAGACCTGTACTGAGTAGGATTAGTGGTAAAGGGACTTTTCTTCAGCCTCCTAGTTGGTGGTGAAGGATCAATTCACAGAATATGTGCTGGTCCTGTAAGAGATGAAGAGGAGAACATCCGCCCCACAAAACCACATGGATGTGGGTCAGGTATCACCAACGTCAAGGTTTACTGTTTCTCAGGATTTTTGTTTTGTGTTTGTACAGTCACAAAATTTAATCATAGAAACTAAGGAGGGAAAAATTCCTTCAGGCCACTGAAGCCTAAGAGCTAAGCTGAAGCCTGGGTTACAGGTAAGGTATCAAGAGATTGTCTATATCTGCAGTCAAGGTGAGTTTTTGATGATGAGCTTCTACTGAGGTAGAAGCTGGTTACTGAAGTCAAGCAGGATAAAAAGTCTAAAAAGTGAATTTTGTAGACTGCATGTGAATGTGAACCTAAAACACCTGAGGTGCTCCTGAGAACACTACTAGAACTGTTTTCCTGCAGAATCATTTAGTATCTTTTAATTCACTTAATCTGTGTGCTTTGGTTGGCAGAGTCTTTCAAGCATACATTAGAGATAAGTCAGAGGAATGCTATTTATGAGCATGAGTTGTTCTCAAAATGCTTTGCCAGTCTGAGCATAAAAAAGTAAGATACAAAGGATTTTTTTATTTGAGCCATCTGAGCTCTCAGGTGAAACCAAGCTGTACCTACAAATCCTTCTGGGAGCAGCTCCTGGAGGCCAGAGATTGCTCCGGGGTGCTGGCTGGAGACCTTCCGTAATCTGGTTGGTCTCAAGTGAGCATGCCTTTGCTAGGAAAGGTGTCTCGACCAAGCTGCAGTTGCTGCTGTTCTTCTGGTGTTGGGCTAAGCTCACCTGAGAGGAGGTCCTGGTATAACAGGTCCTCTTGTAGGTGGGTCCATCGCACACAGGAATGAGATGCTGAGGGTGATATTCAGTCTCCCTTACCCGGGAAGCTTCATGGTCATGCAGAAGTAAGGAAATACATCTAAGAAGTTCTTTTTATTTTTCTTCCAAAACTGCTAATAATTATGAAAACACGTTGGTGAAAACACAGTATTTTGACCAGGAGAACACACAACTGTTTTTCAGAGGAAAGCAGATTCTAATTCACTAATATTTTTGGTAATACTAGTGCCACTGAGAGCCTCTGCAGGCTGTACACTGTATGTTTCTACAGTTAGTTGATGAAAGTTAGCTTAAATTTTAAATATTATTATAGAAAAAAATATATAAATTAATTAAATAGAACACAACAACAATTAGGCCACTCCCTTTTCATAAAATCTGGAATATTTTTTTTCATGGACAATCCTTGTACTTGATTGCAACATGATCAAGTACATAAAGATAGGATTCCTTTGACATGACAATTTTTTGTTGTTTTGCTAAGTGCAGCTTTCCAAGGTGTTGCTCTTGGAAACAGCCATTTACCCACAAGAAGGAAGACAGTTTAATATAACATGGAATAAAATGTGCTGGCTTGCTGCAAAAGAAGGAAAGAGGCATTGAAACTCATCTGTGAGATACATGCAAAATTCTACACTAGAATTAGATGAAAACTAAGAAAAATTATCAAGAACAGTTTGACAGTTCCTAAATGGAATTTCACTTTGACTGCATTTAAACCTCTTCTAATCTAATTGTCCACAACCACCATGTGAGCAAGGTATTGCTCATACAGTGCTTCTGAAGGATGAATTTTGGGTCAATTCTCATTTGTCAAGCATCAAGGCACCCTTGTGATATAAATGCAATTATAGCTGCTTTACAGATGAATGAATGAAGGCACTAAAAGGGTGAGGGAGTGGTCCAAGGGAATAGCATGGAGCTGGGCAGAGCCAGGTGTTCTGATTTACTGATGTTCTGGCTACGCACTCAGAGCTGGAACGCTGCCTGTCTTTCATAATATGAAAGTTAGTTTCTAACTTGTTTTCCCTACCGGAGAGTGACTTCATCCATAATGGAAAACTAAAGTGCATTTGCTATACAGATATAGCTGGGTCCCATATGGTGGACTGAAAATCTGATCAGCTTTATTTAGACTAGGAAGAAAGAGGGGAAAAAGAAGAGTATAACAATATAACTATCTGCACCATCATTTTAAAAAAGCATCAAATCACAGATTTCATATCCTTCAGTTCTGCAGTTCAATCCATGCCTGCACTTCTAGAGTACCCTCCAAATCTGCATCCCAGGGCATTTTCCACTCATTAAGAGTTAATTAGCTTAGAGGCACATACAATTCCTAAAAGAATCATTAAAAAAATGCTAAATAGAACAAATAACTTTTAACTTCGAATTTAGAAATCCCTGCTGTCAGAGCTTTCCTTACTTCATTTGGCAGTAGATTCCAAAGGCAGAAAGCTCACTAAAGGCAAAATAACAATATGACTTCAGATAACATTTAGGCACGATGAGGAATTCAGCATTTACTGATCTCAAGGAGTGACCTGGGACATGAAAGAGTAGCAAATCCACTAAATGTGAAACTTCTCAGCTAGAATAAATTAGGCGAATATTTTCTGACTTGAATCCATTGCCTAAAAGAATGCCGGTGAAATCAATAGAAGCAATGGAGTAACATACACGAATAAATGGAAGATGTGGGAAAACCAAACAGAACCATAATTTCTAATCCAAGAGGTCATTTAAGGGCGATCATACTGCCCTAACTTTGGATATTCCAAAGCACAGTGGAAAGGAGGAAAAGGAGCAGTCTATTTTTGTATGTTGAGAAAAATAAGATGTCAAGAGATGCGGGACTCAGCCCTGTGAGGAGTTTGGTACCCCGTGGATTGATGCATGTTTAAGCACAGTTTAAGTGCAGGGTTCTGAATAATGCAGCCCTGAAAGCAGGCCCAGTGGCAGGGCAGGACGTAGGGTTAGTTTCTTGACCCTGATAAGTTACAAGATCTGTAGTGTGCTGCCTTTCCCTCCAATACACCTTGTGCCAGCCACACACACTGAAATCAGCAGCAGGATTTCTGCCTATTTAATCTTTAGGCTGGCTTTCAGAAACAAAAAAGATAACAAATGTATTAAATGCATACAAGACAGATGTAGTGGAGGTAAGCGTTCACACATTTACCCCTCTTTAGTTTATAACCTGAGATTTCATTTCAGAGATTTTCTTGCTTCACTATTAAACAATAATCCTAGATTACTAAAAAGTACACATTCAGGTTATCTTTCTCAGTGGGATATAAACCAGAAAAATCCCACTATTGATGGCTATTATGAGCCTGGTTGAACTTTTGGGATATAGGCTAGACTTTGTCATCTGCCATCAGAAATAACAACAAAAGAAACCAGTCTTGTTACTCTCCATTAGCAAAAACATCTCAGAGAGAAGTTGCATTTGGTGATTCCACAGTTCTTACTGCCAGATATGAGTGAGAATAAGAGTCTCCATCTGGAGTAAATACAAGAGCCAAATACATCTTGGCAGCTTCAGAACAACTACCAGGTTGGTAGCAAAGAAAAGGAAAATTTTAGAAGATGGAGGAAAAAAAAAAAAAAGAGTCAAAACAGTCCTTGTCAGAAAGAAACACGTGATGGCAGAGTAATAGCAGCTTTGTTCAGGCAAGGAAAAACTAAAATGATATGGATAGTCAGAACTCTGAAAATTCATGTGGATGTTCAAACACCACCTGAGTGCTGGACCTAAGGGGAATTTTAAATGCTTCTCCTCAGAAAACTGGGATTTGATCCAAAGCCCCACTGTAGGCAGTGGAATTCTGCCTGGCTCAGAGGTATTCCTTGAGGCTCATCCTGCAAAGAAGTGAGTTCATACGGCTGGGCAGGATGAGATCAGCCATGACAGCTTTGGGCACGTGCATGGGTACCCAACGTGTCGGGAGGAAAAAATGTGGCTCTACAAAAGAACTGACCTTCTATACCATGTGCTTCTTTCAAATGCCCTGCTTTGGTTTGTTTTCTCTCAAAATCTCGGCTTTTATAGGTCCTCCCTTAGTTTTTTTTTTTTTTTCTGTACAAAAAATATTTGTCTCAAAATCAATGTATTTGAGATCAAAACTTTACTCTTTCTTACTAATACAGGGAGGGATAGCAGCAAGGCAAAAAGATTGCTAGACCCACACCAAGACCCAAATCTGCTCTCAGTTGCGCTCAATATTGCCTAAAAGCCTACTGTCAGTGGTGGAAACAACAGGAATCTGTTCAGGTGCTGGGCAGAAGAAAGAATGTAGACAATAGTAAAACTTCCATTGTGAAGGAAGACTGTGACGTACTGCAATACTTAACGAGCTATATTTTAACGTGTAAAGTAGGCTGGAAAAATGAAAAATATATGTCATTACTACTAAAACAGCGCTGTATTGTCTGAAATATCCATCTCTCCTTGATTACCATATCAAATTAACAGTGTTATTCACAAGGGAAAAATCAAATTTTAGATCTTTCCATTACAGAATCAAAAACTTTCAGTCATTTTTCAACACTAATATTTCAAATAGCATAAATAATTAAATGTGTTCAAGTTTGCAATGGCAGTCTTCAGGGTAAAACTGACATTCAACTGGAGTAGTAAGGATATTAAAATCAATAGATTATGAAGGAGAAAGCCTTTAGTAAACATTTTCTATTGAAATCCTGTCTTAGGGCTTATAGGGTTGTAATATCATAAAGGTTAGATATGCATATGGATGGGAAGAAGTATTCCATTATACAGATATCACCAAGGACGCCGTTTCTCTGTCTCCCAAGTACTTTATTTTCTAGGATATTACTGACATTTGGGGGTAAATGTTGAATACAATGAATGGGGATTGGGTTGAATTAAATTCACAACTTCCTTCACTGATAAAAGGAGGTGCACACTTATTTTTTTCTGCTCAAGGGAGAAACATGCACTATTTGACAGTGTAAGTTTGTATTTTTTTCCTGTGGAGTACTCTCACTACCTAAATGGGAGGGGAAGAAAACACAGCACAGTGAATATCAATCCTGAATCGCTGGTTCTAGTCAGGATGTACAGCAAATTGCTACACAACACACTCCTTCCCAGGCTTGTAAATAAGTTTGCTGTAGCTAGTTGGAGATTCATTGCTAAGTGATTGTACCCTAGAGCCAATGAATTAGTTAGGGTCTTCCCAGGCACTACATCATCTTCAAGATGCAGCCTTGAGAAGAGAAATGGCAGAGGGTCATGGGCTGCCCTCCACCATCCATCTTGTGGCATCAATTTAACTTCTGTCGCCAGGAGCTCCCCCACTGCAATGAGAAAGGCTGAGCACAGACCTAGAAGACAGAACAGACAGCGAAGGCCGTGGAAAGAAGGAAGGCAGCCACTTGGAGGCTGAGTTCACTCTTGTCTTTTTTCCCAGCAGCTTCGGTGCAAGCCCCTTATTTCACCATGGATACCACTTCTTCAGAGCTAAAAGAGGTTGACTTTTATCCACTTCACAAGAGAGGCAAATGTTACTGACAGTAGTGAGAACCTCCAAAAAGAATCCTGCAAGTACTTCTGTAGCTGGACTGGGGGCTGCAGGCACAGCTCTCATAACTCAGCCTTCCTTCAGCATGCACAGATATTTACAGAGTATTACTCAAAGAACAAAGCATTTCCAGGGAATTCATTGTGGTGCTTTTTTTGAGATGTGCAGTAATTATTTTTCTCCAATCATAACTCCTACAATATTGATCATTATATCTCATTTTGGCTTATCCCTCAGGGTCAGCAGATGTGGGCTTTGTTTTATCCTAGATGGACGTAATTTTATTGTGTCTGGTATGTTTTCATTTCATCTGGATGTGCTCATATATCCTGTGTAAAACCTGACTTACAGAGGTCTCCTCATTCATGATTCTCAGAGGGGACAGTGCTTGTGCTTCACAGGCAGCAGCTGGGAACACGTTTCCACACCGAACTTCTAGTCAAAACTCCAATAACAACACATTTCTGATGCTGAATATCCTTATCGTTTTCTTATCAAGATTGATGGGGAAGATCAACTGCTTCAATTATTTCAGTTGAAAGAATCACTTTCTCCAACTCCCTCCAATTGTTCATAGCCCTACTACAAATGTTTTAGCTACATATGATGCTGAGCTATCATAATAAACCTCTCATTTCTGTAATCACCAAATGCTCTGAATTTGCTCTGCATTTGTAAAGGCTTGGCTGACCTCGTCTGCCTTGGATGTCTTGTCCGGACTGTGCAAGGGACTTGTGGGCTCAGAGCCATCAATTGCTGGCTGCTTGTCTCTCCTCCTCTCACCCCGGCTGGAGGCTGATTGCTCTGCTAATTTCCCAGGCCCCACAGAATATATTTGCCTCCACGCCATTATTTATATCATTAGTGATCATTTACTAAATTTCAGTGCTGTGCTGGTTGCCATATGAGGCAGAGTCTGCCTGTGTGACAGATGAAAAAACGAGAAACTGCACTGAAAGAACCCAGAATAGAAAATTCTTTCTTGTACCCATTTGGCATTTGGGTTTCCCATTAACCCTATATCTTTACGAAAATAATAGATGTATTGCTCACTAGGACTGCGAGGATACAGCATGCACAGAGAAATTAAGATGGGACGAAACTCGAATGGAAGGGTTAGTTGAAGTTTTTCTTTGGTGAATCTCAGCACCTTTATGCCTGGAAGGTTTCCCAGTGACCACTAAATACCAGTTCATCAGATTTTGATGAATTGCTCATATATGCAGTGTATACTTCAGCAATGATTAAAGATGGCAGTACGTTTCTCACTTGTGATGTTTCCGGAGTGGCTAAATGCAAACTAACTGTCCTTCCCTCTGTCTGATGCTTGACTCTTGGTACTAGAGAACCCAAAGATCTCCTAGTAAATGTTTTAAATCTCTTCAGAATGTTTTACACTCATGACTGGCAAAGAGGTGCTACAGTATTCACAGTACTCTTTCTTAAAATATTGATTTCTTTCTCACAAATATTCAAGCTGAAACGGGGCAAAAAAAAAGCAAATTTTACTGGACTACTTGGAGAGAAATGGACAATTTTAGAAACAGATAGCTATGAAGCAAGTTCTGCTATATTGAATCAGCTTCTGAATTTGTCCATAAGAACAACGATGTGATCTTGTAAATGAGATTAATCAATGCTAAATATCTAGAAGGAAATTTGTAGCAACAATGGGAAGCAATGAAAATCAAACAGGCATTTATTTCAAGAGCTCGGTATAAAAAATGGTCTGCTTTCTCAATATATGCATAGACTACAGGGAATCAATCAAACTTAATATAATGTATCTTTTTATTTATTTCAGAACCCCCTGGAGTGGCTGAAAGAAAATAGAATACATAAAAAAACATACTATAGAAAAAGGAAATACTATCAAATCCAAATGCTCCAGCTCCTCCAAAAAGTACGGTTTTCTATTTAGCAGCAAAACATTTTGTATGTAGCTTTAATTAGAATCTTTAAATTCACATTAGTGTGTTAATGTTAGGATGCTAACAGATGAGCCCCTCTATTTGAGGTTGATTCATTGCCGTCTGCATTCATCTTGCTCTAAAAAGAAGCTACCAATGAGCACCATTTCAATGAATTTAGAGGAAACAAGCTTTTCCACTGACACATACTGTTGTTCCCTAAAGGAAGCCATGCTCAGTTTCCAGCTTCTGCTGCTTCTGAGTACCGCTCTGCATTTATCGCTCTGGTAATGAAGGATGTCCATACCAATTTTGCAGAATCATTCTTGAAGTCAATACTGCACCTGCTAACAAACACCGGGAAGGAGGGGTTGTTTGTTTGCTTTTTTTCTTTTACTGATCCTTAACCCAACAGCCAACTTCCGACAGAGACACACATAAGGTTGGCTATGAGTGCTGAATAATTCACAGCAATGAAGTAGTGTTCACTTTGCAGCCTCGTGCCTGCTTTAGGACAAGCCTCAGGTGTCAAGCTGTTGTATACTACAGATATTAAATTAGTACGAATGGGTTTTCTTTAACTAGATGAAAACTATATAAAGCCACCAGCACCTGGGAATGGCTAACTCTGTATTAAGGCTTTTACACTCTCTATACAATCTGGATTTTAGATTCATATTATGAGGCATATCTCTTTAATAAAATCAAAGTTTTACCTGAGAAATGTCCTTTCAGTTTTGTTTTCTTGTTTTATCCTTCTTAGATGCATTAAAACAAACATCCTTTGGAAACTAATGGGAGCAAAACCCTCGTCATATACAATACTCTTGATTGTTTAAGGTCCACTCTCCTCCCAGATCTACCCAGTTAGCAGCTCTTGGGTACACGCTGAAAGCAGTGAGAGAGCTGTACTTGCTCAAATCCCTTGAGCACCACTTTGAAATCTACGCCTGTGTGTTTATGGTACTCATTAAGGAGCTGCGCCATTAAGAGCCTTCTCCATCACACATATGCTTTGTTAGATAAAGCAGGGTGCAGGCAGCGTCCAAAACAAATTTAATCTATTCTGAGCTGCTGATCCCAGCAAGGCATTGCACAATTCAACTTTCTGAATCACTGCAGAGCAAATTGTATAATACACTACATGGCAATTACTATACAGACATTCGAATTTCTTCTTTTCTTGTTGTTAAAGATCTTGCAGTCATCTGCTGTAATGATTCCCAAAATCCGGCTGTAACCTTGCTAACAAAATTTCCCTTGGCTGGGAGGGGTATTAAGGCAAACTACATTTCATATTACCTCACCCTTCTTTGGCCTTCTCCTCAAATGTGTAATTAGCAAGGATGGTTGCCATCTACAGTGGCTTTGTGCCAGGAAGGGCATAACCACACTTTCTGCCGGCTCCCTCTTGACACCCATGAACCCAATAGAGCCATTTGGATTGGGGTGTGTGCATGGCACTAGGGCTAAAACCAGTTCCTTCCCCACTTACTGTTTTTTACTGGACAAACACAAGTCATTAACATAACACTGCTGATATTAATGAAGAGTTTTACCATCATATATATGCTGAGAACTCGCATCTGAAGCTAAAAGTTCAGCATTCACCCCATGATCTCTATTTAATAAGTACCACTTCTTCATCATCACCCTGCCCTCCAACTGCCAGACAAGTGTCCACACCTGCAGCCTGTGAATAGCCTTCTGAAACCCTGCGATAACACTTTTGGGCAAAGCCTGTTGTCTCAGCAGACCTGTCTTTAAGCAAGAGCCCGGGGACGGACCGAGCAGGGGTTCAGGAGGCTGTGGAGTGGCACTGCGTGGTACCAACTGCAGCTCAGATTTCTTTTGCAAATAACATCTATGAGGAAAAGGTCTCATTCTAAAAGATTGAATTATTCAATGCGCCCAACAAAAGAAGAGCTACTTGAGAAGGATGAGACAAAGAAAAGGTAGATAAACCCAGTAATTAAATTCAAAAGAAATTATTTTTATTTATTTAACTACTTGGAAGAAATCTCAGAGTAGTATATTTACTCCTACAAAGTTGATGATTAAGTTAAGAGACAACCAGCTTTAATATTTTGCTCAGGGAAGTCAGCAACAAAGACAATAAATAAAATGTGCAATTCTTCCCTTGCAGAAAAGAGATGATACAAATATGAATAGATTTCTTTCATTGTCACATCATACCTCTGGAAGGACGTCTCTACAGGTCTCTAGGGGGTCTGGGGGTACATGCACCCTGTGTACAGCCATAGGATAACATATGTCCCAAGTATGTCCCAAGATTCAAACAATAATTCCAGGGAAAAAGCAGAATAACTTGCAGTTTCCCAGCTTTACACTCAGCTCCCATATTGTACAAAACTGTGTTACCAGTGTGTGCGCTTTTGAGGTAATCACTGGATGTTAGCTCACTTGCTAAGATGCACATAACCTAAAGGGCACCCCAATCAATCCTGTCCAGCAAGCTGCTCTCCTGCATTGCTCTCAGGTCTCCTTGGACAGAAGGAGCTGACACACAGCCTTGTTCTGCACTTTGTGGTCCACAAAACTGCCCTGCAAAAACCTGGAGGTGCAAGAGCACAGAAGGGCTACAGCAAAGTCTTGAACTTGAGCTAATATTGAAAGCAAGGTAACACATGCTGCTCAGAGCCCCTGAAAATAATAAAGGCAAAGACAGAGTATTTAAGGCTGCCTTCCATTGCACATTTTCCTTCTTGTCTTTCTCCATCCCGTCTGCTCCTGTGATTTTATATTTAACCATTTCTTCCCTTCTGAGAAGAAAAAAAACCACTTTTGTTGAGTGAATCCATGCTCAGCCTCACAGCGGTATTGTCTAGGTGGTCTCAAAACCCAGACAAACTATTATACAAATCGAAGTCTGTCCGGTTTCTGATAACACCAAAACTAATTTATTTTTTGTTTATACTCTGCTACCTTTGACAAAGCTTCCTCTAGAGATTTATATCTCCATCCTTAACTGCCTTTCAACTGTTTGTCAATTTTTTTGTTTTGCAACCTACAAAAGAAAAAAGTCTGACATCAACCTTGGAAGAGGTACTGTGTGCAGAAATCTTTTTTTTTTTTCAGACGTGATAAAATCTTGCCTAAAACCATGTCCAACCTTTTCAGTAGAAAGTCCAGATGGCTTTGCAGCCTGTACAACAGACTTTATTCACTGATGCTTCTCTAAGTGTCAGCAGGGTGTTGTCTTCCAGAACTAGTAAATGTGCAGTGAAAGGCAGCTCGGAGGGGAGAAATAAACACAAATAAAAAATACCCAAAACCTCACTTAAATTGCCCTGTATACCCTCAAAAATCAAATTAATCTGAGTATTTCTACATGCGTCTGACTGAAAATTCCCCCTGGGTGAAGAAAGGCTTTGCAAACAACTGGAGGTGTAGCGGCTGGGGTGGAAGTTCAGGCGGCTGCAGGGAGAGCAGTGATTTACACAGTTGCTGCTGACTCCGGGTCACCCTTGCCTGCATTGCAAATATTTCATCTGCAAGATCAGGGCCGCTCCCGTATCTCTATATAAGCTTCAAGCTGCAGCAACTTCCAGTATTGTTTTCAGTACGATAAAATCAGTGTGAAAAAAACTCACTCGTCCTGCCAGTCTGGGCAGGTGGGTTCAGCATCGGGGATTTGGGATAAGTTTCTGCTCCTGTGCTTGCGTATTGATGCCAAACACACTTTCACCCCTGCACCTCATTTTCCAGTAAAAATGGGAATGTGTGGTTTCTTTGATGTAGGTGGAGGTCAAAGTGCTCTGTTACTTAATGTTATGGCCAAGGTTATATTGGGATGGGTGCCATCCTCCCTGCCCCCCTGCTCTGCACAGAACCTATGGCCAGGTGAGAGGCCTGGTGAGAGGCTAGGTCCTGTACTCAGCAGCATGAGCACTGTGGCTGCTCTACAGTGGCCTCTTTGGCACAACATCTGAGTACTCCCAGGGAAAATAAATGCTCTCATCAATATAAGGGTGATACAGCTATCACCATTCTAACCATTATCTGTGTGATACTGGTGGCTGTGGCAAAGATAGCAGCCACCTCCTTAATATTCCCTTTTCTGTTGTAATTGTGCAGCTGCATGGCTGACAGCCCTGCTCCTTGAGTTTATGCAGAAGAAGGAAAGGGAAAGGGAAAGGGAAAGGGAAAGGGAAAGGGAAAGGGAAAGGGAAAGGGAAAGGGAAGGGAAGGGAAGGGAAGGGAAGGGAAGGGAAGG
>NC_034410.1:9903966-9939268 GCF_002078875.1 Numida meleagris
AAAGGAAAGGAAAGGAAAGGAAAGGAAAGGAAAGGAAAGGAAAGGAAAGGAAAGGAAAGGAAAGGAAAGGAAAGGAAAGGAAATAGAGAAAAGGGAAGAGAAAAGAGAAAAGGGAAGAGAAGGGAAGGAAAAATCCAGTACACTCAAGGCCCTGGAGAAAATTGTTTCCAGCATGTCTCCTGGTTTGGCTCTTGTTGACAAGCTACTCCTTTGTTTTGAGCTGACAGCTGTGGTCCAGCCTTTGTCAGGTAATTAATCTAGGTAGTTCATTTTCACAGGTGAGTAGCAGGTTGGCAAAGACCCCTCTAGCAGTGTTTGTGCATTTTTCTTTCTCTTTGCGGAGTAGCATGGGTAAAGGGTGTATGAAAACATTTGTGCGTATGAATGTGCGTGCATAATATGCTTTCCAACCTGGTCGGACATTTGCTCTTTCCTCATCACAGGAGACGTACGGCAGTCATTGCACCCTGCAAATAGATGCTGCTCTTTGGAGGGTGAATGGAAAGAAACCTCAGTTAGGAACAGAAAAACATCAGACTTGCTCTCATTGATTGCAACTGACAAAACATTGAAAGCACTCTGCTCTCTTGCAAAGGTTGAGCACCGCTTGTTTGACTCCCACAACAACTTCTGCATCTATTAAGAAATGAAACTGATTAAAAAGAGAGGAAAAAAAGAAAAAAGAAGAGAGATTAAGAAAGAAAAAACATCATATCCCTTAGTGGAGAAGTGGTGGGTGATGTACTGCATTTTAACATTTGGTTAGCCATGAAATAATGCGGTAATAATAATAATAATATTTTGTCCATGCAGCAGTGACAGCTGAAATGAGCACATTTTCTTTTTCGCATCACAGACAGCACTCTGCGAGGTCACTGAGCTGGGAAACGCGACTCTATGGTTCTCATGTCAAAACACCCTTTCACAGAAGCTGTATGCCTCTAGCTGTCCCTGATCTCCACAGAGTCACTTTCTTCTGACTGATGGCTCCTTGCCACTTCCCTCTGGTGCCCAAGGATGTCTACCTCAACAAATTGCTGGGTAATACATAGCTGGACAATACAGTTCTCCCTCAGGGCCTCTGCTCTCAGCAACCAACACTACTATTAAGGTTTTATTTATTGCTTCTTCCTTATATTTCTTCTTCCTTCCTTCTTACAACCCAGTGTGTTCTTAAAACCTAATATCTGCATGTTAGTTTTCACGATGTGTCCCATGTTACCCCACCACTCTGTTTCCATCAGAAATCAAAGGACGATTCAATTCAGACTGTGCTGTGAAAGAATACAATGTTGTGACACTTATTTTTGACTCCTTGAATAATAATAATAATAAAAGGTACTTCGAGCTGTAGCCTGCCTCTGTGGAGGAAAACAAGCTTTGGATCCTAGGGTAAGGTGCCCGGATTGAAAGCAGTGCTGTGGTCCCCAGGCAGCCAACTACGCTGGGAGAGGATGTGTTAGGGGAGGTGGATTTAAGAAACAGAGCACCCTCCAGTTTTTCTTGAGTGATTCCTTGTCTTGTTATTTCTAGGTGAACATTTCAGTAGCTACCCTCCTTTCCACTCCTGAGCACCTGAGTCAAGCAGTACCAAAGCAATGGCCATATCCTGGCTGTCTCTTCCTGGCAGGGTTGGTTTCTCTCTCCTGACCAGGCAGGGAGCCAAGATCTACTGGCTTGCAATAGCAGATTAAAATTACTTCTGTCTCTTTTAAGTTACAGTGGTGTAGCAATGAATAGGTGGTACCAGAAGTAGGTGATCAGAATAAAGTGATTTCCTTACACCAGAAAATGGGAAAAAAATCCCTCTCCTAAACCCCATTTAGCTCTACATTCATGCATTTTCCATGCTTTGTAGTGAAATGTTCAGATCCTATTGAAATGTCCTAGATATTAATTTTTACTGCCAATAACAGGAGTCCTGTGCACTTAATATTGCCCTTGGAACACAGTAAAATATGTTTCAGTGACTAATGAAATTATGATGGACCCTGAGACCTGGGAAAAAAACAGAATAAGGAAGTCCTACCCTTGTAGGCTAAAATGATTGGTTCAGCTGTATTTTGTCATGTACTTTATATATATATGCATATGTCATGCCAAGTTGTAGATTGCCATTTTATATATATTAAAGTGGTTAAGTAGACTTTCTTTAGCTGACATTTACAACACATCTCAACAACAGTTTTGCTTGAATTTATGTAATGTATTTGATGGTTTCTTCAGCACATAGAGATTTTCCCTGTTGAAAGAAAAACACTCATCTGCTTCTAGCAGAGATGCAGAAGTGTCACCCCTTTTTTGTTTATCCGAGTTTTAACATGACTGGCTTTACTACTTGTGTTTTGTTTTTAATACTTCTTGTTCAGATAATCTAAAAAGCCTGCACAAAACACAGATTAAACTTCACCAGAAAGATATGAAGGTGTCTTTCAAAGCAAAGATGAAGGGAAAACTCTCAGGATACAAAGTGGGAGACAATTCAGGGAAGTTGATGTCATTGCAAAATGCATTGATGAACCACAGAAAAAGACAAAAACCGAGCTTCCCCAAAATATGTAAGTTCCAAGATTGCATAGCTGGATGGTTGGTGGTCTTTGAAAAAGCTCAGTCTCACTGTAGGCCCAAATGTCTGTCCTTGTTTGCAGATGGCCTCAGTATGTCAATCTCTTTGGCAAAGCAAAGCATTGCCATAGTGGCATCATCACATTAGCAGCATGGGACAACTCATTCCAGTCTGCATCAAAAAGACAAAACGAACACTTATTTCCCCCACAGATGAAATGCAGCTTTTTGTAATGGCTGGTTTTGTAACCTGCCATTCAAACCCAAAGGGAGATGGCACTGGAAAATCATCTTTCCATCTGTGTGCTCTCATATTTAACATACATGGGTTGGTATGCTGATTTTGCCTTCTCAATAGCCTTGTCTTGATGATGCAGTGAGGAGACAGTTGCACAGTGCAAGAGTTTGAAGGGTCACCTTATCTCGTGGGCCTCTATCAGCAGCTGTTCGCATTGCGTGTGGGCTGGTGACAAAACAAAAGCCACAAGACCTCCAAGAAGGAACACAGTTGTCCCTTCAGAAGGATATGGCAGACATTGACTAGGACTTCACTAAGGGAGGCAGCCGCTGAGAAATGAAGTTCAGGTACGAGCCCCTATTGCAGTCAGATATGCCACTGCCATCAGGGACTACTTGTTTAAAGGAGAAAATGTCTTATATGGGCTACGGGGGACCAAGGGCTGGCTCTGTTTCTGGTTTGGTACCTGGCAGTAATGAAATCCTTTTGTAGCTTGCTCCAGCTTTGCAGGTATAACTGTTCTACAAAATTCAGAATAAGAAAGAAAGAAGTCTTCCTTGCCAGGGCAGTTATTCTTTCCCAGGAGGGTTGAGGACCCAGGACCATTCATACCACAAACACCTCTAAAAATCTCTGAAGAGGTTAGCAAAGTCCATTAAAGGGAGTACAAAGCAATCTACTCAGAATTTTAGTTAAGAAAGCCTCAAATATAAAACTCAGCCCAAAAGGCATGGATGAGCACAAAACAAAGAAGAAAGAAGTTAGTGTGAACGACAGGAACATTTTTATGCCAGCTTTCGTAAAGGAAGCACAAGTGCTGAGATCCTCCATTAGCAACAACAGGATGAGCTGCATTAATTGCTATGTGCCTAGACCAATTGGACTTGGATATTCAATATGCTTTCTTTTTAGTGTTAAAAAAAAAAAAAAGATTTCCAAATCTACCATCACTAATAATTTTAGAAAAGATTTTACTGTTGCTTTTTTTTTCCTCACAAAGCCTCCTTGACAGACTATAGTTATCTGACATATGGAGAGAATTTAGAATCTGAGCCAAACATTGAAGAAATTCATAGAAACATTTACTGTTACTGAAGTAGACTTTGGTTTGGAAGATATCTGCTGTTTTGTAAGACAAGTTTTGTACTCAGAGCTTTTAAAAAATTTGCCTGTTTTATTTCAGTCTATATCTGTAGAAATCTGGAATAGCTAATAGCTATCATTGATGCTTAACAACACTTTTTGTTGGGCCAAGTGGCATTAATGTACACCTGTGGCATATATTTTGCTAACTAGTATTGTTTTGAAAGATCTCAGTGACTAAAAATCAGTCACTCAGAACTTACTGCAGGGGTTTACAAGTAGCAGCTCTCAATTATGGAAGGCAGACAGACTACAAACTACTATGTAAAACAGGGGATGAAAGAGGCTCAGCTCTAAATGGGAAAAAAAATTATAAACGTTTCTTGAAAAGAATAAAGAGAAGATAACAGGAAAAAGTCCTTGTCCCCTTCTCTTACTTCCAGATTTCTCCACTCTTTCTAATGCACTATTTGCCTACTTTGCATTTTTTTGTTCTTTGGCTTTTTCGTGGTGTCTTCCCCAGTCCCAGGTGGTCTTTGCTGAGGTTTATTGTTAACACATGCTAAGCCCTCTCCTTGTGTACTCTTTAGACATTTATTTTTCTTATGCTGCCACTTCTAGTTCACTTGGAGAAGAAAGGCAAACCTGAATGCAAGGTATAAGGGCAAGAGAAGATATACAGTGCTGGGCTTGGGTGCTACAATCTAGCAGTGGGCAGAGAGACAGTCTACAACACAGAGAGCTAAGGATGCCATTGAATGCCTGCACTGGAAAATGCAATCATCCCTGCCATTAACCAGGAGACCTTATGGAAATGGAGAAATGGCAGGAGTTGCCAGGAGAATGATCTGCTAGTGAGATGAATGCATGTCCAGTTTTTGGATATCCAATACCTGATGAAGAAGGACCAAGTTTAACATAAATGTTGCTAATTTCTTCCAGTGATGGTTTAACTTTACCTCATTTTCAGAACCTGTCAGGAGGTTCTTGCCACCACCCATGGGTGGAATCAGAGAGCAGAAAACAGACCAGAAGCAGTGAAGTCCCTGGCTCTTTTCCCCTTTCAAGCAAGAGAAAGCTAGCTAGAAATGAGGAAATAACTGCAGTGTATTTTACAGAAATGACAAAATTTCAGCACTCAGATATAAAATTTGTGTCTGTTAACATAAGGAAAAAACTAGTTTCATGTCATGCAACACAAGGAAAACCTTCTAGTTTTAGCTAAAAATTAATAAGAATGTAAAGTCATGAAGTCCAAGGTAAGTGACATGCACAAAGTAAATGGATGGAGGCTATGGTGAGAAATACAACAAAAATTGAGCACCTAAGACTACAGAATTTCACTGATTTTACTTTTAGCAAACTACAGTCCTCTTTTTGCCTTGCTCAGATTAGTGATCACTTGAGCAGCAGAAGGGATTCATGTAGCAGAGTGAATAAAGACTCCTAATCCCATTTTGGATGTATTAGTTGCACAGGCGAGGGGGTGCACATGCACTGAATAAAACAAGCTTGGCATCAGCTTGGAAAGATGTGTGAACTGCTCCTGCACGCACATCTCACTTCCTCCCTCCGTGCCCTGCAGCTGCGGCCATGCACCACAGCTGAGTGAGCGCAAAGCACACCGGGTGTCAGCGCTGCCACGGCCAGCGCCTCGTGAGCCTTGGAGCGAGCCATTCATCATCAGACATTGATACGGTTCCAGCAGGCTGCCACTCCTGACATTTGATGTATAGCTCTAGGTGCTCTCTGTTTAATTCAGAAGAGTCAATGAGGGATCAGAGGAAATGCCATGCTGGAGCTGTGCAGGGTGTAGTGTGACACATCCAAAGTGGCGACGGAGCGACCAGCGGCTGCTCGGCTCCGCTGGCAGTGGCTGGTTGAGAGGATGAAGGCCAGGCTTGTAGCCAGCGAGCGATGCTGCCGCCTCTCTCCCAGCGTCTCAAATATTTATCATGTTAAATATCAACTGGGAGAATATTGCATTCGTTTAAGCTTTTCACGTTCCAATGATTTTTTATTATTTCCATCGACCAAAATAAATGAAGAAAATGTTTCAGACTACACATGAAAGCATGTAAAAATCAATAACGGGATTTTAAAAGATCTAGAATGTCTTGAATACATTCATTTTTCAAACATTTTTCTCTGATCTTTAAATAGCTTTTCTTGGAGCATAACATTTTTTTAAAAGTCAAATACAGAGCATTAAGGGTATAATTACCATTTTAATTATAACTCAATCATCCTATCTACTTTGCATAGAAATTACAGCTTTTATGTCAGGATTTTGGGTACTCACAAACATTCAGGAGTAATTAATGCTAAAGGTTTTCACTGTATATGAACTTTCCTTTACACTTCATTCAAGCAGACTTCCTTCGAGAGGTATAAATATATCAAATTTCTTTGTCACAATTTTTGAGCAAAAATCCTACATTTTAAATGTCTGTAAAGCTAAGACAAAAAAAAAATCAAAAATTGAAAATCCTGAAAAAAAAGATATATTTTTCCCCCTCTTTAGACGGGATTCATCTGTGTAAATATGCCAGATAAATTCCAGTGTTGACAATGAAAAAAATTCGCACTAAACCATTTCTGATCAGATTCACGGAGCATTTCTGATAATTTTGCAAATATTTCTGGAAGGTACATAAGATTCCAAGTTTTATTCGTAGACACTTTTACTATTTATCTTTCCTGTTTGAGATTTTATGCAAAATGATTTGTTTTAGGAAATGAGTTGGGCCAAATCACTTTGCAGGATTGCTCATTATTTCCCTCTGCAATTATGAGTATGTGTGTGTACATTTGAAATTTAGCAAAATTCATTACAGCAAAGCTGTTTTTCATCTAGTTGGCACCACAATCTATGGTTTAAGCTATTTCTCCCTATGCCATCAGTTCTGAGATGGGAAAGAAAATATTTTGTAAGCATACCTAGAAAGAAATAAAATGATCCTCCTTTTACAATTGGGCACTGTTTCTTGCTTTATTGACTTTTTGCCTTTTCCCCACGTCAAAAAAAAGACTATTCTATGTATTTCTATTACTCTCCATGTGCAGTGTTTTGCGATGTGCTGGAGCAGTACGTGCCTTTTTTTCCCCTTTAAAAGCACTGTAAAGGCACACCAGTTTTACAAGGTGTTTCACAAAGCGTGTCCCCACTCATTGTTTGGGTGGTAATGATATCATGACATTTTCTGTACGTATTTTTCTTTTCCCAGCTCAAGTATTTGTTAGGGAAAAAGAAAATTATCCCAATGACGCTGCTGCTGGTGCGGTTACGGTGCTTCGTCCCAACAAGTGGCTGTCTTTGTGTAGCGCATTGGCTGTTCTGCAGAAGGAATTGCTTTTGTCTTCAGTGAAACCCTTGCATGAAAGCCCAGGCAAAAGTAAGCCCTTCGACTCGAAGTGCTGCGGGATGGAGAGGGAAGATTCATGATGCTTATTATCAGCCTGCACTTGAGATAGATTCTCAGTTGTGGAGCTCCAAGTAGGTTACATCTGAAATGCATGCGATTAAAGCATTTAAACCAAATCACATCATGCATTCTGCATATATATATGCGTAAATAGCTCTAACTTTTTTTGATGGATGAATGAAAAATATTTTCTTATTATACCCATCAGTAGCAAGAAGTAAAGGTGAATAGATTTTACACTTGGGCTGCTCCATGTTCTTGACAGTTTTGCAAACAGCCCTCTCAATCTCTCGCTGTCCCTAATCTTTACCAGATGAAACTAGGATCCTGATGTCATTTTAACACTGGTATCGGAAAAAATAAATGAAGTGGGATGTTAAATGGGAGGCAGAAAATAGATTTTATCAGAACCTGTCCGCTGGCCTGACTCGGCATTGACCTGCATCTCATGGAATCACTTACCCAAGTGTTACAGGATTTCATACTGCCTTGCACAGGGGAATATTTCGGAAATGGATAAGCCTACTGATTTCCAGTAGAACTGAATTTTGTCCACACAAAAAATTTACACTCGGTGAATTTAAGTAATCTTTTAAACTCTGTGTAAAGCTAAACCATTATGAACCCATATGTGGTCATGTTATCTACATGTACTTAGAAGATGGCAGGGAGAGAGGGATCAAAGCTTTTCTCTCCCCTCCCTCATTTTTAAGCAAGAGTCAATCTTAATTTCTCCTTCAGGCTCTCAAAAACAGGGGTTGGGATAACAAGTCTTGTTATCTCAGTTGTCCTTCTGGGCAGGTTTTTGTGTGTTGAGCACTAAACTGACGGCTGAAGCAAAGTCCTGTGCCCAATGTGAGCTGTCCCAGCTCAGGGAGTGGGTGCTCTCCAAGCACAGGAGCCCAAACATTGGAGAACTGGCCCTTGCTAAACCAACACATGATGTGTGATAGGAATGGGCTCAGGGTAAATCCGGACCATTAATGTCATGTACCAAGGCCTTAACTAGAGTATTCCATCTATTCAGTAAAAAAAACAGAGCTAGATGTTAATGAGAGACCTGGAAGACTCTGTTCAATATGCAGTGCTGTACTGGCAGATGCAGGACTGAACTGGAGTTTGAATTATCTGTTGTTTTTGGATGCTGTGGGTAGGAGCATTTTTCTGCTGAAGAGCTGACACTGCTGCGGCTGAGCCCAGGGAAAAGGATGCAGTCAGGTCCTTCAATGTGGCTCACTGTTGTGCCCCACCAAAAGCACCTCCTGGACATGGGGAAACAGAGGGAATTCAGAGTCCCCAGTCAGCTGTTACAGTGCCAGGAACTGCCTGAGCATATGACAGACTCTGTGTTGGGAACTGGCTTGAAAGAGCATTTCTCCTCTCTTGAGTAACACTGTATGGACCCTAATGGGAGCTGCAGCTGTGGTCAGGCCTCCTTTTCCAGACCTAGTGATACCAGCTGGAGACACTGCTGTGCCCTGAGGCTCCTCAGAATGGCCTGGCTCTACTGCTACAGAGACCACTCCCTGCTCCAAAGCAAAGGCTTGAAACAATATTTGCTGTAGATGTTGAATTAATCCACTGCCTCCACTTCCACTCGGACTGTGGCATTTTTGTGTTGTGCGTCCCAGCAGCCAGGCCATGGAGCGTGCAGCTTTGGTACTGCAAACACCTGGCAGGGCTTGGATGCCTTCACCAGGCAGAACTGCTGTTCTCCAGACCTGCTGTCTCCTTCTTTACCTGAAAGAGCAAAGAAGGCTACTGAGGCTACTTCTGGAAGTCACTGAGATATTCACTGGGGCTGACACCTGAGATTGCTGAGACAGAGTTAACTGCCTTGGAGAGCTCTGGGAGCACTGAAAATCCTCTGAAAGGAAAGGCTACAGGAGGACAAGTTGCTTGGAAGGGGAAAAATTCATGACAAAAATATTGGCACTACACAAATGTGCCATGGATGCACTGGATAAACACAGTCTTAGAAATTGATACAAAATGATATTAAAAGGCATCACAACAATGTTGTCTTCATAGGAAGCTTTTGGGAGTAATTCCTCAGTCACAGTGATTTCCTTTCCTTCTTTCCTTCCTTAGTTCCCTCCTTCCTTCCTTTCTGCCTTCCTGCCTTCATGGCTTCCTGTCTTCTTACTCTGTTTCTTAGGATTACCGATCTGCTGATGATCTTCTAATAAGACAAAATACCCCCAGCCTTTAGATTATGAGACACCTGAGTTTCTGTATTGCAATTACGCAGCAAAGTTTTTTAAATATTTTTTTCACTATGAAAATGTAGAAATTTTCTAAGAAAATAAAGCCATTCACCTGAATGTGTTGATTCTAATTTAAACAGTGTAGTAGTAATTTCCCATTATAAGACAGCAAAACCTCAACTTCAAACTGAGATCCTTGATACAGAAACGAAAGATCAAAATTTGAAAACATATGAAATCATTCATTTTTTTTTCTCACTCTACTGCAAATTTTAAAAGGGCGTGGCTCAGTCCTCAAGGTACATTAAAAAATACTTTTCCTCAAACAAGCCTGAACTGCAAATGAACCCTGCAAATGATCTCAAGACTCATGTGGAAAACAGGGTTTATAATGAAAATATGAAGTCAGCATAAACTATAATGATCTTGTAGTGGTGCTGAGGACTGGACTGCTTCTTTCAGTTTGTTTCTTACAGAAGGCAAAAAATGAGGCAGATATCCTTACCTCAAGAAAAATGACCATGGAGCAAGCAATAATTCTTATGTTCTCTTTTGGTAATACCTTCAATTTAACAACTGTCTTTGAAAAGGAGTTTCTCACAATGAGTTATTTAGTCACTATGCTGTCTAGGGTATAACTGTCATTCTGAAGGGAACATCCATGCCATGATTTGCTGTCAGTCTGTTGTGCACTGACTGTACAACATTCATTTTTTTCCCTTAACAGGTGAAGATAATGCTGTGATACACAGTAAAAGATAGATGATAAAAACAATTCTTTAAGGAAAAAAATAGACACGAGGGGGTTGGCAGGAAAATATGATAAAATGTTCCATTCTCCTTTTTAAAGTACCTTAATAAAATATGTTTGAAGTGAAGTACAGATAACGTAAACAGCAGAGCATAGGTCTGCAATCCCAGCATGATATTGCACAAGGAGCAATCAGGAAGCTTTCCTATCACACTTGTCTGTCACATATTATTAACAAGAGTATTTGGGACTATTAAATAACCCTGCTAAAGGGACAAGATCAACTTTAAAAAGGTGTTGTATTTGATCTGACAGTATTATAAATAATTTTAAAGCCAAAGACTTTGAAGTCGGAAGGGGCCATTCATTGTTCTTGTCCAGCTTACAGCACAGTACGGGCCATGAAAGCATCATAGTAGATTTTTCAGAAATCAGCTGAGTAACTTGCAGCTCATTAGTAAAAACAAATTGAAAACATTCTGCTGTATCCTGCTCCTGCTCGTGGTGACTGGCAGAGGTTACTGAAGACTGGAATAAAGCAAATGTCACTCCTTTCTCCAAGAAAGGGAAAAAGGAAGATCTCAGGAACTACAGGGCTGTCAGCCTCACCTCTGCCCTTGGAAGATGTTGGACTAAACTGTGTTGAAAAACATTTCCAAACACAGGAGGGACAAGGTGACTGGCAACATTACACATTGATTTAGGAAAGAGAAATAGTGCTTGATCAACCTGATAGCTCTCTGTAATGAGGTGACTGAATTGGTGGATGTTATTTACCTCAACTTTAATAAACTCTTTGACATGATCTCCAATAATATCATCATAGACAAGTTGTCAATGTATGGATTAGATAAATGGACAATGGGTGGGTTAAAAATGAATGACCCAAGCCCAGAGCATGGTAATCAGTGACACAAAGTGTAGCTGGAGACCAGACAGTAGTGGTGTGCTCCAGGGGTTAATACTGGGTCCGGAGAGAAAGGCCAACAGCTTCCTTGGCTGTGCTAGGAAGGGTGTTGCCAGCAGGTTGAAGGACGTGATCCTTCACCTCTAGACAGCATTGATGAGACCACACTTGGAGTACTGGGTCCAGTGCTGTTCTACCCAGTACAGGAGGGAGATTTGGATCTTTCAACAGCAATCAGGGAGAAAAGAAAGCTAAAAGAAATGTAACAATCAAATGCTGTGGCATCAAGGTGCAAAATGCTGTATTTAATACTATGAATTTCTTGCCTAAGTTTCAAGTTTAACTACAAATGCAAAACTAGCTGGTGATACAGCCAGTTCCTTTTTTTGTTACCCTCTCTTTAGGCCATGCTGAGATATCTGCATTGGCATTAAAAAACCATTATAAGCAATTTAAACTCGGAATTGATCCTGATACATGCGTACGCTCAGGTCCTCTTTGTATGGCCTTTCGATAGTTCTCGATTCAAACTGAGAACAAGCATCACCCTATAAACAGAGGAGATAATTATGCTTTATTGATTAGACCCTCAGGGTATGAATGGGAGCCAGGCAGCTATTTGAGAACAGCCATCAATGTGGTTTTTAAATTGTAGTATCTGAGTCTTTTTCCTTCCAAATATTCCCTAAGTGTAGTTCTCCAAATTGGAAAGCTGGAGTCAACATAATTTTGCCACTGGCTTCAGTGGAAATCACAATGGTGATTTTATGGTTCCCACAGGCTTGTCCTCATGTTACCCACTTAATTTCCACCTCATACTACTGGAATATTGCCCACAAGGCTCTCAGATGTATCACAGACCATCCTCTTTCCCTAACACACCGCAACTCCCTTCACAGCTGCCTAGGACAACAAAGGTCCCTGTTTAATCCAGTGTCACCATCAGCTGTCTTCAGTTTTGCTAAAGGATTTTAGCACCTGCTCCACCTATTCTATAACAAGTGTACCATAGTAGAATCATGAATAGACAACTGACTACATTTTCAGCTGAACCTCTAATCAATCATTTCTCAGTCTTCTGCTTTTTTGCCAGTTAAATCCCAGAGAAACCAGGACCAGCTATGTTAGAAAAAAAGAGCTTAAAAATTCCATGTCTGAATTTATTCCACTGTTTGAGAGAAGGAGAAATAGTTTTAATAGGATTATTAACAGTCCCTTGACTTGGCACCATACTGCATGGAAAAACAATGGAATTGTTCACAGATGTTACTGGAATTCACTTAAACTTAGATGATCAATTTTGGAGTTACCACCAGAGATGCAAATAAAATAAATGACGTCTTGTTCATTCCTGCTCCCTTGGCCTCACCAATCAAGCACTGAGATTGCTGACTTCCTGTTTTCCCTTTGCAGTCTTGTCCTGGCCTGAGACATGGGTTCAGACGTAGGGAACATATTGGAGTTCACTTTCCCTGGTTCAGCAAGGCCATGCTCCAGTGCTTAACAGTAATCTCACCCACTACTTTGCTCTGTGTTGTATGAAGCAAAAATAGGCTCACAGATCTCATAGACATGAAAATGTTTCTATATTAAAAAATAAATAAATTAGTGCCGTGAAGTCCAAACATGCATGACAGAAATCTACTCCCTTCTTGTATTCTGTGCTCCTACGCTGACAGCTGATTGATGCTACAATGCCCACATAAGCTATAGAAATAAGATTTCTGGGTGCAATGCAGTACTCCATAGAAAGGATGAGAGGCAGAGGGCAGCCAGCTACCTCAACACAGAATGCAGAGACTTCATTACACTGCAGGCATGCCTCTGAGGTATGTCTTGGGGATCCCACTGATGCCACGTTTGCAGTAAACACAAGTCCACATCTCCCAGACTTTCAGAGTGGGTGTAAGAGGAGGAGGCTGCCCTGACACAGTAGGCTTTTGCGCAAGCTCTGGCTCTTCCCAGGCTGGAGCCGGGTCTGCACTGCTGTCAGCTCCTCCAGCTGGGCACAGCTTGATGGTTCTGAACCTGTGGTGGCCTCAGAGTCTGAGATGTTTCTGTGATTCCTGCCTGAGGCTGCGGTCAGAACAAGGCACTCCATGAGGCTGCCAGATGCCCATTTTTTTGCACAATTCCCTCCCTGCTCCCAAGGAATTCCACTATGCAGCTATAGGGAAGCATTTCCTAATCCTAGGCCTCTTCTTATGCCCTCTGTGACTCTGCAGGCTTAAGCAGACTTATAACTCTACAAAAGAGGGAGTACAGGTCCCCTGTGTGAAGAAGAGAAGAAGAAACCACCAAAAGGAGACACCACTATGTCTCCATGTGCTTTGCAAATATGCTGCCTGGCCCACAGGGGAGAACTGCTTTGTCCTGTCCTGTACAACCTTAGGCTTCTCTCACTTCTACAGAGCCCCTGTTTTCATGTTGTACAGATAGAGACTAAGTGTCCTGAGGTATTTGCTGCCATCAAATATAGCTGAACAGTCTCAAATGTTATGAGGCACAGCAGAAAGCATGATCACAGAATGATAATTTTGCTAGGAAGCCCATCTGAAAACAGGCACAGACACTCCTTCTGCAGAAATATTCACATCACAAAAATGGCTGCTATCAAGAAGGGAGATAAAAGCATGGGCAAACATCTGTGATGACTTCACTGGCTCTTCCAGACAGTGCACTGCAGGAGCAAAAAATGTACTGAAAGAGAACACAAATGTTTAGCTGGTAGCTCCATCCTCTACATGGATCACAGAATCCCCACATGTTTCATTAGATGTGTCTGTATAAGAGTCTAGCTTTGGACTCACTAAGAAAACAGTCCCTCTGCAACTATTTTTAATTGTTTTAAAGGCTTTTTGTTCATGAAATCCACAGTGAAAAAACCACTATCCCTCTACCTAAATGTATGAAAAGGCTGAGCGATGTCCAGGGCGTCCTTTCCCCAGTGATAAAATGAGAATGACCTCTGTGACTTCATTCAGGTTCCACCTCTCCTGAGTTATGAGCTGCTCCTCACTCCTAAGGTATAGCCCATATCTCACTCAAACTCTCAGCTGACCACAAAACTCTCTTCCAGAAAAAATTACTCTTCCCTCAGTCTGTGGAGGATTACCCATGTCAAGGGAAGTTATATTATTGTCTTTAGTGCTGCTAGGAATTACTTTCAGGATGTTTCAGCTCATTACCTCGGGTCTTCATCAGCTATTTTCTGAGCGCAGTAACCTTTGTGATGCAGGTACTGTATATATCTATTGTATTGATTCTGCTTCTCTTGCTACATTACATGCAATACATGTAAACAGACGTTAGTGTTTCACTCCTGGCTAACAAGGTGCAAAATGGTAACAGATCTAGCAGCTACAAAACGCAGATAAAACCTTGAAGTAATCAGCTGAACTGTCGTGGAACTAATGCCATGATATAGTGGAAGCAATTATTTGTACTTATATATCTTACGGTGAAATACGATGTGTTAAAACAACCCTGTTGGCCTTATCAAGGACGCGTTTAGCTTCAAATGTTCCACTCTTCATCAGTAACTAGTTATTAATTAATTAGATAGTGATCACGGTTGTTTTTCATACACACTTGTGGTATTATTGGACTTGATTTTGTGCCTCGGCACAGAGCATTGCTAATTTACTGCATGTGCAATCATGTTAATGTGCTCTAATGCAGATGATTATCACAAGGACGGGGCACCTAACATCTGACCCAAAATTGTACTGAATTGTTCTCACAGCTGCTTCCTTATTCTCAGCCCCAGCCTGCTCCCGGCTGGGTGAGGAGACCATTCCCAACAGCGGGAACGTGAGAAAGGAGACTGGAAATTAGCAGCGGGCAGACTGGAGCCAGGAAAGGGAATGAAGGCTGAAGAAGCTGTTTGTGACATTCATGAAGCAGGTGTGTGAGGTAAGCAGCAAGCGCAGCAAACCCAGAGGCGGTACAATGGAAAGAGGATGTCCCACTGCTCGTTGGCTATGCCGCAGGGGAAGATGTAGTCATCTCATTTCTGGGGGCTGTTCCAGCTCTGCAAAATGATCAGTTCTAATGGTGGGGCTAAAGCGGCCTATAGAGAGCAATGTATTAATGGCTAACAAAGAGGAAGTTCTCTGTCCTCCTAACATTAGCGATGCTTACTTGCGCTTGCTAAATAATACATTTTTCGGTAGATTATTCTTCCCGTCTGAAAGCTTTTAGCAGGAGCAGATAACAACAGTGTCAAGAGAAAAACAAATAGTAGTAGAAAACAGACTTTATCTGAATTGCATTTAATAGGGGCCAGAAGCAGTGAACTAAGGATATTCAGCTGAAGTAGTTCAGGCAGAGATAGCTGAACTTTTTACTGCGCCTATTTAAACAGAGAGGCCTGAACCGGAGATTAGCTATTTATCAGCTGCATGATGGAATGAGAAACAGCTGCAACATATTTCGGAGTAAGTTTGATATTTTATTCACTACAAATCCACAGACTCAAATTCTGCTCTGGTTTATGCCTCTGGGAATATGGAATAAAGGCATTAGCTTCCCACATTACTTTGTGGCTCTGTGCCCGCGTATGTTAGAGTAAATTTAGTTTATGTTGCCTCAGTTAATCACCTTAATTTCACAACCACATAAAGAATTTTTAATATTTCTAATGCGAGCAAGCAGAGATGCAAAGAAATAAGCCCCAGAATGTAATACGTGATGTGGGCAGCAGAACACGACTCCTACTCCCAGCAAAGCACGTCCCTATGTGCACCACAGAGCCCTTCACTGGGATTTCACTTCTTGTCTGTGCAATAGCTAAAAGTTTCCCTCCCAGACTTGAAGTTTTTGCCTGAGTTTTACCCCAGGTGTGAGTTCTGCCCCTCAAACTCTGCTCTCAGGTCCTTACCTGAGGGAATTCCTATATTTTGAACATTAATTCCAGACCCCACCAAACTCCGAACATATCTGCAGCTGGGAACAAGCAAACCAGCTGCTCCCATCTAGACACCAACATCTCGCATTTCAAAAGGCAGAAATAATAGTCTGCTAACCGCACCAGTATGAATGTTTAATTTGCCTGGATCATTTTCTGTCAAAGGCATCCTGGAAGCTTCCCCCCCATCCCAACACGTCTTTGCAACATTTCTTTCTCTGCTGCTGCTCAGTTGAGCCGCACTGGCATTCAGCTGTTGACCTGTGGGTATTGAGGTCTCCCCAGCAGATCTCTCTGATTTGCACAAGATCTCCTGTTCTGCCACAGCGATTCTTTGCTCAGATATCTACTTGATTTCAGCTCATTTACATGACAAGGCTGCGACTTTGCCTGCAGGACTCTCACTTTCTAGTTAGGCTCGTTGGCTTGAGTTTTGATATATAAGTCACATTAATTTCTTTTTGATGAATACAAGATTTAAAAGGAAAATTTATGCACTGCAGCTTGTCAGTGTTTTGGGGAATGTTGCTCATTTACTCCTGTCAGTGTTCTTCAGAACATGGTGACAGCAGCAGACTCATCCCTCTTGTACTTTAATTTCCTTCAAAGTCAAATTGTAAAACACACAGCTTGCCCTGGACAAGGAAAGGGCACTGCTGTTACTATGATTATTATGATTGCAACCAAAAATGTCCCACACCAAAAAAAAGAAAAAGAAAAAAAATTTCTAGTTGAGGGTTTGCATGACAATATTTTGTGTTTTGTCTTTCAAAAATATTTTTTGTGAATTAATGAGAAAAATATTACTTTTATTTTATATATAAAGAATTCTTAAGAGGTCTCACTCTCTGCTTAGTAGCTGGACTCTACAGGAAAGAGAAACACAATGCACAGACTCCTCCAGCCATGCTGAGACTGTTTGCCAGAGTAAACAGTAAATATTGCTGGGTTAGATCATGTAGAAACTTAGAAAAACGTGCATGAGTTATGATCAGGAGGAATGTGTTGGGGCATTGAAGAAGGCGTAGTTTTGAAGAAGACAAACACAAAATGGGCACAGATGTCTCTGTGTTAAGAACACCTATCTGCTGTTCTGCTAATGTCCAGGTAACTCTATATTATGATTGCTGTGCTATGATGAACCTTCCAGTGACTTCCCCCAAGTCATTCAGCACCAAAGACATGCTCCAGGAGAGCAGAGCTATTACCAGAAGCCAATATCAGAAAGTCATAGCCATCAGCCTACACTAATAATACAATGTTCGCTCCCCCTGTGCATTGAAAGAAAAGATGCTGAGTGGCCTTAAGCTGAGGGAGAACATCCATTCAAAAGGCAGCAAAATATGACAGTGTTCTAACGTGTTGCCAGTCCTGTCTGGGAACAGCAAAACTCAATGATCCATATGATCCATAATTATGTGTGTGACAGGGATTTTTCTTTTTACTTTTCCCTCTTTCCTTTTTCTTTTTCTTTCTTTTTTTGAAGTGCTAGCTGATAACTGCCTTTAGCATCTGTCAGGGTGTTCTCCAGAATGGTGACGCTTGTGAACCATTCGTCTTCTCTCCATGTTATCGTATTATGAGCCTCTATTAGCATTATTATGGCAAAATATCTTGAGTGAATCATGCTGCTGTTCCAAGTGGTACAACAGCCAACTTTTGGCTCAGGGGACAGTTCTAACAGCTATGTGATGAGTTTCCATTTTCGTTTGGATTGCTGATGAATAAGCACACAAACTTCAGTGTTACTCTGATTTGTGTCTTCTGGTGCATGTCAGTCAGTTATCTGCCCCCTCATTGCTGCCATGTGCATAAGCCTTCAAGGAAATTGACTTTTAGACTGCTGTGTTGTCAACCACTGCTCCCTCTTATTTTGTAGCTTGCCTTTTTTTTTTTTTTTTTTTTGCATTTGCATTTGCATTTGTGTGTTGATGGCCACTGACTCAGTTTGCAGAGGGCTTCTGTGTAGCCCAATCAGGTTTAAACAGGAACATTCCATTCCTGCACCTCTCTTGGACACTATTTCTCTGCAATAACCAGGACAACCAAGCCTTAAAAGTTTAATTGTGGTGCTATTATGAACTATTGTTCCATATTATGAATGTACATGGGTCATTAGGCACAGAGGGTTAGAGTGACTTTTCTGTGTGCATCAAGGAGAGTGGAAGAAAAAGAGGGGGCTGATCCAGGAGTAATGAGTTTATTTTCTAATATCCCTGAGAGGATTATTCCTTAAAAGTATGGGACAGAGTTGGTTTGGATAAAAACTAATTATCAAACAAGAAATGAAACCAGTGTTGCTGACTTCACTCTCCCTGCTGGACCCCGGAGACTCGCATTACTCATTGTGTTTAACCTAATAAAGCAATGACCCACACAGGAGGGAAAGGAGCTGTAATTATTTCTGTAAGTAATAGTGTCCAGTTCACAGAAAATGGTCTAAAACTAGGAACTCAGCAATGAAATAAAAGAAAAACCTAGAAATCATGGAACTTTAAGGCTACTTCTCTGAACAAACTGAAACACATTTACTTTGTTCATTTCAGTTTGTTTGTCTGGGAATGTTCTCTTTTGACTTTTCGTTTTTGAGGTGAACAAGATAAAGAATAAAATCCTCACCCAAGGAATTCATAAAGCAAGTCAGCGTGGCTTCAGTAGCATGGGTTCATGTGGGTGACATCTTTGAGTGGCCCTGATTTTACTGTTGTCTGATTACGTGACTCACGCCTGCAGTAGATATGATGACATGTAGGTTAAGAGCAATCATAGCTAGATTCTTTCACATCAGATGCCTTCTTGAGTTTAGAAGACAAAAAGGAAACAATGCTTAGCTTACTGGAAAATAAACTCTGACTTACTGATTAGAAAACCAGGAAGAATGAACAAGTAATGTGATTTGTCTAAAGGCAATACTGAAGAATTTAAAGTGGAGGAGGAAAGGTTTATAGCTACATTCCTATTTTATATTTCTTAGAACTCAGCCTAAGAAGCCGACGGGTATCATGAGACATAGAGCATATTGATTGTTTTCATCGAATACAACTTTGTGGTGAAAGCAGATAGTTAATTTACCTACTCCTCTCATTTATGTTTCTCAGGAGTTCATAAAAATGTTATATCTTAACAAAAGTTTGCATTACATATGCTGCATGTGAAAAAACCCAAAATTTTCTCAGATAAATTTTACTCCCATCAGAGACTTAAAATCATTTGTGTTTATATAAAGTACTAAAGGAATAACAAAGGATATTTAGCCAGTTTTCTAACTTTGTTAGGTTTTATAAATGTCTGAACATATAAAGAACATTTGTTACCTATTATAACAAGCCTGAAGTCTGTTGTGTCCACTAGTTCTCACCCATTCTAAAATCAAGTCCTATCGCAGCTGGCGCAGGCACCACAAGAGGGAGGTAGGCATCGCCAAATGGATGGGATCAGCTCGCTCCTCATCCTCTGCTCATGGAAGGAGAGAGCTGCTTGAATAATTAAGGCTTCCTAGTTGTGACTACAGATAAAAATAGTGAAAGAAGGGGGTTTTGGCATAAGTGTAACACTCCAGCTCAGACAGAGAGGGCTTTGCATGGAAGTCGACCAAAGAAAAATTCACTCCGGGCGCTTGTATTACAGCTCCATTTAGCGGAGCAGAACGATCATGGCTCGTATTAAGTAGATAATAATGAAGCACCATAAACAATGTCAGAATGCAGGATGAAGCAGGAGCTTTAACGAGGTCCAGCTTGCTGGGAGCCTTTTGAAGTGTCCCTAGCTCCCTGACAAAGCCAGAAAGCAACAAAGGCGGCTCTGCCAGCTGTGAGAGTGCCTGGTTTAGAGGGAAGTTTTATGTGTGGATGACACCAGGCTGGGATTCAGCTTTCATGTACTAACTAGCTCTGCTCGTTGCCGGAGCTGTGCACAAATTCTCTCCCCATAACGTGTCACACAAATTATAATTCTTCACAAATCAGATCCATCCCATCGGTCACTGCATAGACAAGGCTGGGTCAGTCTGGCAAATAACGGTAGGCAGCAGAGTCCTTGGTGCCTCTCACTAGCCATATTTAGAGGGCAATGAAGGCTCTGAAAGGAAGAAATCAAACACACATTCTGTGGCAGTAAAGATGGCACAAAGTGTTAGCAGCTACGCTGGCAGAGCAGCCAGCAGCTAAGTCAGATGGCTAAATGAGTCTCACCCTACTCTAAATGCACTTTAATCACAGTGGTCTCTCAGATACATTGGAAAGGAAAATCAGATGTTTTTATTCTCCCCTTTTCAGCAGAAGAAGGGTTTTACATTGTTTACAAACTTTAATTTTATATAAACATCCACTTGAGAAAAATGCCTTTACGCTTAGAAGATTTTTTCCTTGAAGATATTAAAATTATTTTTTTCACTTCTGTAAGTGGAGTCAGCCATTCATTCACTAATTATCACCATTATTACCCCTCTATCTATTATTAGTTAAGCAAGCACTATACTTTCACTTAAAGACAAGTACAGAAGGGACCTTTTGGTGTCCTGCTGAAGTTATCTATGAGCTGGGGGGAACAGGGGTACAGGGTCCTGCAACTGATGAGCAGAAGAGTGAGATGTAGATGGGAAATATACATAGTGCCACAACTGAGCCTGTCCTGGACAGCTCTGGCAGGACAGATGCTGCCCTCCATGAGGGCAGTGAGAAGGCTGGAGCAGGGAATGTGGGATGGGACATGGATATCCCTACGGAGTGAGGTGTTCTCATGCCCACATCCCCTAGGCAAGGTGGATGTGCTCCTGCACAGTCATGCGCCTGTCAAACAGCCTCCCCAGATGCGTCCCATGGGCAGGCCCCAATGCCTTGCGTGTTTGGGTGGAGATGCATTTGTCATGTCAGACACTTGTTCCTGCAGCAGCTAGTCAGAGTGTAGCTGATGCAAATGATGTTATTTTGTAGTGATGACTGTACTTCATTTGCAAGCCCCTTAATGTAGCTATGCTTATGCGATGATACTGTAAGAGCAAAAGATCAGGGACCTTTCTGCCTTATTAATTTGTTTCTTCTGATTCCGTGTAGGTGGCCCTTCTACATCTCTCTTTGATCTTACATGGACTATATACATTAAAACACGGCAATTTCTTCATCTAAGACTCTAGCTGTAATGTCTCTGGGGCAATAATCACCTTTTATGTTGGACTTCTATGAGGGGTAGGAAGTGGTCAGCTGTGAGCCTGCAATCTTATTAGCAGCCAGGAGAATAATAACAGCGTCCAGAGAACGAATGCTGTGCCTCTAAAGTGGTTCTTTTGCTATTGTTTTCCTTAAGAAACTGTAATCCTGTAAGTATCTTGACTGCCCATTGCTCTGCCCATTGCCTCCCTCACCTACAGAGTCAGAAAGAGATGGCTGAAAATCAAACACTGTTTGTACTGCAGAGGCATTTCTTCGGTCCCAGCCATTTCCCTTTCTTGCGTCTAAGAGCTATACACACCTAGCAGCTGCTTCTCATTATGTACAAGACAGAAGGCTACAAAAAGGTACCTGGTCACTTGATGAGACAAAGCTCTTCACATAAACACACTGGAACAGCTTCTCAAAACTCAGTGCCAGCTCTGTGCTGTCCCTATTCGCACCAGAGTGAAATCTTTCACTGCCAGCCTCAGCCCTGGCTTAATTGCAATACAGGTGACAGGGCATGCTTGCAAGGAAGTTGGCAAATGAGGATAGTTAGTGAAATAGAGTGAAGGAGGCAGGAACAATTGCTACTGAATGGAAATGAAGTGTTTTACAACCCAGAGAAACAGGCTTTTGGAGGGAAGTAGATGAGAGGCGTGGGACGTACAGGGCTTTCCCTGACATGGTGCTTGTTCTTCCCATGCCATTGTTCTACAGGGTGATACTGAAGTCAGCTGGCAGGAATCCTTGACCTGCACAGGGTAAGGAATCAGTGCAGTGTGGATACTCAGGTAGTTCTGGTCTGTAAATGACACTTTGGAAATTTAGGGGATTTAACTGGAATTGGATGGTTAGCTTTATTTGCAGCAGAAAAAATAACCAGGCTGCTTATTTTTGGTGACATACACAAAAAACAAAGTGAGGTTTCATTTAAATAAACAAACTGACAGCTACTGCTCTGGAGGCTCTGCGTATGAACCAGCAACAGCAGCGTTAAGCAATTTCAAAGCAGAGTGAATGTGATTTTCACACTTATTCGCTTTTAATTTAGATCCATTTGAAATCCAAGCACCCCTCTATTACAGATTTTTTTAATGGCAATATTAATTAATGGTTCTTCTGTACAGCAGTAAGAATGCTGTTTAGACTGAGTGAGATAGATTGAAAGGACTACAAGATTAGAAAAACAATCTGTAAATTGGTCAGATGCAGCTGGGGGTCACCTTGATCTCCTGAAATGAGCATACTGCACTGAGAAAGTCCAGGAGCATGTGAGCAGCCATCTACCAGTGCAGTCTCATTAGGGCTGGCTGGGTCAGCGCTCCTCAGTGTCATCTCCCACTTTGGATTGCAAGAATATTAGTTACCAATGTGGAGAGAAATAATTGTCAGACTTCTATAAAAGCTGATAATTGAAGAAACTGCATATTATTTGATGGACAGTATGAGTTCAGACCAAGTATTCTAGGAAACAAGGAGCAATTATTTAGTGACTTGGAAATGGCGCACAGTGGTGCACTGTAATTTCCATCCTCCTGATTCACTTTATCTCTGCCATTATTCATTTGTTTAGCAGCATTCCAGGCTTCTTTCTTGGCTACTCAGATCAACACGGTATGCCCAGCCCCAAACCATCAATAGTATTTATCTTGCACTTCAGCGGCATAGCACAGATAAGACATCTGGTTTGTGAAAGAACAGTAGCTGGCAGATTGATGGGCAAATCTGATCATTTTAGCTGGTTTATCTCAGCTACCTCCTATTCACTGTATATATGTTGAAGTGCTTGGAACTTCAGACATCATTGCACCTGTATGAGAATCACAAAAGTGAATCAAAGCTCCACTGAGAGCTGCAGAGAAGTCAAAAGCTAGATTATTTTGGATTTAAATTTTGAGATAATATTTTTTTCCTGGTGTAAAGTACGATTTTTTGAGGTGAAGGGAAGGGGGTATAACTTTGCAGTCAGCTCAAACACATAGTGGAACAATGACAGGGAATAAAATCAGAGGTGCAGTGATGTTTTGTTAAGAAAACACAGAATCGCAGAATGGCTTAGGTTGGAAGGGACCTTAAAGATCATCTACTTCCAACAATAATAATATAAAATTCTCAAAATCTCATGGTGGATTTTCAGCATTGGCAAGTGAGGGGCAGGAGAGGCAGCTGAAGAAGCAAGTTGGACTGCAGCTGCCTAAGGGAATTAATCTATTTATATCTTTGCTGTTCTTGCATTTCTTTGTTTTGTCTGAATTAGAAGAGTTCAGTGCGGCAGGAATTTATGTCTATGCTCTACATTTCCCAGCGGTACAGGAAGCCTCTTGCGTAAGCAGCACCTATTAGGACAGAGTAGAGGATATGGTGCCTTTTTTGACATCTTGCACCGAATCTCCTTGTTCAGCAGGGAAGTGGTTGTCAGGCTGAGAGCACGCCTGAGGGCCAGGCCGAGGAACACCATGTTCCCAGGAGCTGTGATGAGCCAGGCACAAATGTCAATGGTCACGAGTCCAGCTGATAAGAACATGTAAAATTTTTGACACTTCCTTGGACAAAGTCAAATCCATAAATTCAGCACTGGTGGGCTACCAGTATTGTGAGATTTTTGGCTTTTGCTGTTTCCAGACAGGGAGAAATCAGGAAAGGCTATATTCTGGCCTCCTAAACCCACTGATAACAGCCATGGGAACAGGAACAGAGATATGCAAAGGCAGAATATTCTTTGGAGTTAAACATAGTCCTGTATTCTACAGAATTTTCAAAAATATGGGTGAAACTGTTAGAGCTGATCTAGTTTTCCTTTCCCTACTATCAGTGAGTTAGTTATCTGATATCCTAATAAATGAAGCATGTAAAAAGAGCGGTGGCTGGATAGTTACTCCTTATTCTGCAAAGAAATTAAAAACCCCTAATATTTAAAACTCTGTCTCTCTTGCTTTCAAAAAGATCTGGACACAAAGCAAGCTGACCCTACTAAATGAAAAGTAAGTATAACTTTGAAAACATGGCTTGAAATGTGTCCTTGAAAATATGGCTCACAGAAGATCAGAGAGAGAACAAGTTTCAAGGCGGCTGGTTATGACCACAGCTCAATGAGAATAACATTCTTTTTGATACAGTTACCATTGCTTCCACTGGCAAAACAGCCAGATGGGCCAACTGAAGCAGTGACCAAAGAGTCAGGACGTGAAATGCTGCGTAACACAGCCAGAACAAGAAAAGATGCTTCTGGATGTAATGCTCCAGCTACAGCCCAGCAGAAGTCACTGGAAACACATCTGTTAGTGTCACTGGAAGCTGGGTTGTGACATGAGTAACGCAAACTCAGGTTGTGTGTCATGGCCTTTATGACTACTCATGAAAACAATTAGTAAGGAAGTCTGCAGAAATCAGTGTTAAGGCTTCTCTCTCAATTAATATCCTGAATGCTGACATTAAAAGTGCCTGACTAATCTTTTAGTTGTATAGTGCATAACAAACTCAAAAATAATGACAAAGTTCAATCACACCTTTTCACTAACAGAAATCTACAAAAAGGAGAAAAAGCCATAAAAAGAATAACTGAAGAATCTGTCACATTTAAAACAATTTGGGACATGGGTGGATGGAACAGTCCATCTGGATGGAACACGATCATAAAGCTGAGGAACCAGGAAATATCTCAGAGAGATCAGATGTCAAGGTAGCATTACTTGTGGCATAGTTTTAGAATATGCTGAAGCATCTGTGGATGAATGCATGGTATTTGCCTGCTGATCCACCCAGCAAAGTTCACTGGTGTCAGTAAAGCAGACAAATGGATGCAAATACAGACTCCCCTTTATATTCCACTGCTAGGTTTGCATGGGGAAGGACAGGCAAGTTGGTCAAGACAAATGGCTTTTTTACCAGAAATAATTAAGACAGAAGACAACATGGATTTCTCAAATAAATGTCACCCATATTTCAGAGGAGCACTGGGTGGATGGAACTGACAGGCTGGCCAAAGCACTCTGTGGAGATCACTGTTATTATTAAATTGTGTTAGAATCCCACTTGCACATGGAGTTTATAAACCAGAATTAAAGGGAAAGAGGTAGATGATTATGATGTATTTAAGCTTTCTTACATTTCTCATATTTTGTTTTTGGAAACATAGGAAAAAACTTCTGGGTCACCAGAGAGAATTCCTGGATCCTGTAGGCAATCACGTCACAGAAAGGATTTAGATCCTATCAATCATCTTGTTAATGAACATCTTTACTAATGTTAATGGGAATAGCTACTACCTATTTGCATTTACACACTATTTAAAGATCTTAAAGTGTTCTTTCATATAATATGCCCATTTTTTATTACAGGAATATTGGATTTAAATGACTTGCCTAGGGTTTCACAGCAAGCCAGCAGCAGAATAATTCTTAGAGCTCCTAGTGCTTTGCAGTAAATCCTGGACATTAACAACTCCCTTCAGAAAGGGAGCTTTGTGGTGGTAGATCACCTCCTGGTGCTGGTGGATCAAACCTTTTAGGAGAGTAGAACAATCCAAGAAATTACATGAGCCCATGTAATGCTTCACAGTGTCTGTAAATCCTGGCTTCCTTTGAACCTAGAAAATTGTCAGAAGTCTGAGTAATGCTAAGATAGCTTTTGGCGTAGGACCAACTATGAAATGTTGATGTGCTAAGCAGGTACCTCAGGTCTGTATTTTCTGTATGAATATAACTGTAATCTCTACATTTATTCCAGGAAAACTCCACAGCTTTCACCATTCCCTGTATTTTTAGAGGCATATTTGGAAAAAGAAAAAAAAAGAATGCAAAACAAAAAGTAAGCCTATACTATACAAAAATTCTTAACTTTTATAGAGGCAGAATTGTCTACAAAATTTGCTCTAACAAAGACACATGCCTTGTCTTTGCTATTTCCTCTGGATGGTGCTGTCCTCAGCAAAAATTAACTGGAAAAGGAAGATATGGGATATCTCTTTGTTTATGGACATCTATCTGTCAAGAAAGAGTCAGCATTACAAAATGACTTGCTTTTTCTGCATGTGTCAATGTTATCATTCTCTGTAGCAAATAGAAATATTGGCATTTCACCCTGCCTTCTGCCCTCTCATCTATGCCTCATACGGAAAGGGCCGGCAAATTCTGCCCAAGGATCTCAGGATACAATTTTTAAGCTTTTTCTTGTGGCAGATAACTGTTTCTACGAGAAAAGAGCTATTTCGTTGCACAGCTTTTGCTATAATGTCGGAGGAGCCATCTGATAGAACAATAACAGCTATAGCAATACCTATCACACTAATTGAATGAGCTCTCCCAACGTGGTGGTGGCTACCCAGGAGCTCTCACCTGTGGCAAATGGTGACATTTACTCCTGCTGGGAGTGTGACTGGGCAGCCGAATGTTAAAGAGGGCCTGCAGTGCGGCCTGCGCTGCTTGGCCCTTAGCCAGCTTCTTGCTGCGTCCTGAGCCTTCAAATGTTCTCCCGTCTACTCGCACCGCCATCACAAAACTCTTGATGTGCTGCTTCTCCACGGTCTCCGACAGGCAGACATACCGCAGGCCTGACCGCAGCTCATTTAGCAGCACCACTGGGTTCTTCTCGCTCTCCGCTTTGGATGCCATCTTATGTCTGTTCTGCTTACCGTGGCCCATTAAGTCCAATGTGTGGCAGAGTAAGCGCCCATGTCGATAAGCGGTGGAAAGCAACTCGTTATTAACTGGGTTATAGACCGAAAAGTCCTCACTGTGTGTGGATGGTTCAAACTCCTTGAACAGAGTATCTGGGAAGTCTGCCTGATCAGAAGTAAAGTCCGTGGATGGGTTAATGCAGTTCCCCATGGCAAAGTGAGCTTGGCAGGCGTTGGGGAACTGAACGAATGACTTCAGAGCGAGCTCTGCAGCACGCATTTTAGCTTTCTTTTTTGTGGGTCCTGTGCCTTCAAACGTAAGTCCATTCACTTCCACAGCAACAGCAAAGACTGGAGCGTGCACTGGACCTGTCTGGGAAACCATTTTGTATTGTAAACCAGGTTTAAGTTCATGTAGCTGGACCAGAGCATTCTTTGGTGTCACTGACCACGATACTTTCTTCCAGATGAGTTGGAGTTTGCAGAAATGGCCATTATTGCCATCCTCTAGGGGTCTTTTTCTCTTACTGCTAGGTGTTCCCCCTCTTGGCCTCTCATTGGAGGATACTGGATGATCCTCCAGGTTGCCAGTGTTTCGATTTTCCTTTACTTCTGCACTGCTGGTACCTGTCAGTAAAGAAAGAACAAACCTCATATTACAGTTGTCATCAGAACAGCTGACATCATGTTTGGGGCTGGCAAAATAGCCAAAAAAGAGAAAAGAAGTTAAAGATAGGTATCTTTGCTTTTCGTGTTTGTTTTTGTTTTTATTTTCCTCCTCAAATACTGGCTTACTTGTTATATAGCATAGATTCTCTGCATATCCTGAATGATTACTTGTTCCGAAATCCTACTTCTATTAGTCAATAGCCTCCTGTTTTAAAAAAAATTACATCATTCAAAGATGAAGTATAAGTGATGCCTTGTGACTTAAATAAAATGCTGTATTCACACTGGATAATTACTAGTAGAGAATAGTTTGCAAAGCTCCCTTAGGCTGAGAATTTTTGCCATAATCCATGTGGGTGAATGCTTATGAACACATTATTAGAAATCAGAAATGATTCACAAATGATTCACAAATAGAAAAATGGGCAAATGCATTGAATAATTTATTTGCTATCAATACTTTGACCGGTTCTACTCACACCATAGGCTCTTTTGTTGCTAACATTACAAATCCAGCCTAAGAATGATCAGAAATATCTTTCTTGCATTTGAAACCATAATTTGGTCTGGGCTCAGATTCCAGTTTAATAAGTGAAAGTCTTTCTGTCAAGTTCAATTGCAGATGCTCTTAGCTCCCGCATCAGCAACAAATAATTTTGCAAAAAAAAAAAAAAAAAAAGGTAAATCTGAATCAGACTACGAGAAGCCAGAGCATCATGACAGGAATGATTACTGATGTAAAGGATGATCTATGTCAAAGAAAGCAATGGGAGAGAGAGACTGCCAGGAAGCACTGCCGTGATGGGGGAAGGGAATGAAACGACAGCGATAGCTATGGAGGGAGCACTCTGCTGCTATTGAGCCAATGAATCACACTTTGCTCTCAACTACACTTGTGCAATGCCTAGGCTGCAAGGCAGACCTCTTTGCTATAGCAGATGTATGACTGAGAAAAGAGATTCATTTCACTGATGTTCCGAATGACACAGAAAATGAGCTGATACCTAAATAATCATCCTATAACATCACTGTAGTTTCTGATGATTTTGTTTAAATGTGTTGCGTCTCTGATGCAACCCTGAGCCCTGCTGTGCCTTGCTTGTGGCAGAGACCAAGTTGGGGAAGTAAACAAGACCTTAATCAGCCCTTGAAGCAGCCTGTCCCTGGAGCGATGCACCTGATCCCTTTCAGAGCAGAGCACTGCCTGCCTGCTTGCTGCATTCCAGCCAGCAGTGCTTGTGGAACCCGTTCCATGTTTTGTTACTGACTGACATGATCTTGCCACCTTTGCAGGCTGTGTGAGTCCCAAGCACAGGGAAGGTCTATGTGGTCCTTAGAGAGAGGGCAGAGAATCATCTTCCCAATTGCTACAGGGCCGTGGCCATGTTAGCCTTCTTCTCTACCCTTTTGTGCAAGCTGGCTGCAAGGATATGACTGGTGAGCAGCCGGCTGTGCCTCCAGGAGCTTCTGCTGGAGCAGTATGTCTTTGCTGCATCCCAGTCCTGGGCTGTGCTGACATCATGGGAGCATGCAGAGAATTATATGAAACCAAGCATCCTAATTAAAAACCTCTTTTAATGTCCTGATGAGCTGTACTTGTATCAAAATACCTTTTCTTATCAGAACGGTAATTCTGTGCTCGTGTAAGTTGTTTCAAAAAGAGCATCTCACTGCTTGGATCTGAGTAAAAATCCTAGTGTGACTGCACATGGGGCAGCCCATTTGTAGGGCCAAGGCTTTTGGTTTCCTCTCCTGAAAATCCTTTGGCACACACCAAGTTTCCAGCCTGTGTCTGCGTTTCACTGACGTTATCTGCTGAGCTCTGTATGTGTGCGAGGTGTTTTGCTGAGGCAGAACACGGACTGACAAATTAAGGTCTTCAGTGACTAGTTAATTTTTACTTTGTAAAGCTAAGAGGAGAGAATGAAGACAGGTGAGGAAGGAAAGAAAAAGAAAAAATACATAATAGAAAAAGAAAAGCTTCATCACTTGGCATTCAGCTGTATAAAATGTGACATCTTTAAACCAGACTAACTGGAAATAAGACATTTAAAAGGTCAGGTTAAGTAAGACACAAGGATAACGTGGTCTTTTCTTGTTGAGTTCACAACTCTATTTACGGAAGCTCTGATCTTAGGGGAAGGAGATGCCAACTTTAACTTTGCTCTGTTTGTCTTGGTAGTGACTTTGGCCAGCCATTTTCCACCAGGACTATTTCTCATGTTTTCATTCCATTCAAAACAGATTTCTGCTTTTTTTTTTTTTTAATATTTTGACTCAGACACACTTTTTTTTTGTTTCAAGGAAGCAGATTTGCTTCTATATTTCACACCTCCTCTCTCCTCTTACCCAGTAGGTTTTTACAGACCCAGATATGGCACATTACGATATTGTAGTCAGGAAGTGTGGAAAGAAATATAGCTCATGCTTCACACTGTATTCAGGGTTGAAAAGAATTTGTATTGATTATGCATCACAGAATAGGAAAACTCAGGGTGTTATTTGTATTAGTAATTCATTTAGTATATTTTACAGCTATTTTTTTTCCTTTCGTACTCAGAGTACCATAAAGCATCATGCCTTAATCACTCTCACATGATTAACTAAACATATGGGATATAAAATAAACATTAGTTAAATTTGGTCCATGAAATCCTCTAGCACAGTGTTTGGCCACCAGAGTTCTCTCTGATGTAGTGAAAAAAATGCTGTGATTCACGTGTAAATCTTGCAGACATCATGCACAACAGATAGATGGACATGAAGCTGGGTGAGCATGAAGGTGACGTGTCAGTATTTATGGTCTACTTTCGGCTAGCCACAGTGGCAGAAATCCATGTGAGTGTCCTTACAGTCACTTGGCTATCTAGAGGACCCTATCCCCAATGACCGGATGTAGCTGACTTCTTCATAGACTTCAGTGCAAGCGGCAGCAGGCAAGAAGTCATCGTGCCATGGAAAACAGAGGCAGCTTCAAAAAGCCTGTAAGCCTGATGGACTTGTGTGATATCTGACAGCAGCCGGACAATGTGAAATTACTTTATACTTTCAGGTATCTTTGAAATAGGAGGTCTTTGAAATGTGCCTTTTATGAGACCTCTGTGTAGTAGACATGAGATTATTTCTCTAATGGTGGCACATGTACTTCTATTGTGAAAATCAGACAAAGCAGGCAAATGACACTAAACTACATAAGATAAATACTGTAAGCAGCTGTAATAGAACAATCACAAGCAATTTTAGAAATGAAGAGCACTAAAAGGAAAGGGGTAAGTCGGAGGATGCACACAGCAAAGATGCAAAACTGTGGATCATTTTCAGCCCTGTTAGCTCTTATCTCCTGTAATATCTTTGCTCTTGAGTTCCCAAAACACATTCTCTACATTTGGAAGAAATGATAATCAAATATGTCTCTCCAATGATGAAAGGTTGGAGAATAATAAAATTGTAAGGGGTCAGAGTCAAAAAAAAAAGGAGAAAGAAAAATATTACAATTTTTTTGTAGCAATTTCTAATCTATTGCATAATATTCCTAAAAAATAATTATGAACTGTTATACCTCCTCAGGTAACTTTATTCATTGATTTTTGCAATATCACAAACAAGGGGAGACATTGCAGACTTATATTGGCTTCAGTAATTGAATGGGAGAGAAGAAAGCAGTTAGTGAAATACATTTATTTATGCACTGTTCCTCAATCTTCTGTCTGTTCTTTCATGTTTTTTTCCTATTGGTCATTATGCACAGTAGAGTTAACCTAGAGAGTCTGCATCATCAAGAGCTTTTCAGAACTATAATGCATCACTAATAATGACACTGCCTATGTCTCTGGGTCGTAAGGGCTCTGCAGAACTACCCATCCGATACTCCACGCTACATTTGAAGAGATAATATTGTTCCTGTTGAAGGTTATTCTGCTGCCTAGCCAACTTCCAGGGAGGATGGGGAAAGAGAGATGGTAGATGACATCTTCACTCTGGCTGGCATCTTTCGTATTGAGTCACAAGGGGCAGTACATTATTGAGAAGTTATGATATTGAAAGAAAGACTTTGCAATTTCTATGGTGTAGCAAAATTCTGATTCAACTGATTGACACAGGAGGTTACTTTTGTTATGAATGTTTAACATTCACAAGATTGCTACCAATGCATTTTCCACAATACAGGTAGGACTTAATTTTTATTTTCCATGTTCTGCATTTTAATATCTAGCTCCTGTTTGACCTGCTTATGTACAGTATGTTTTTGCTGTTCATCGACATTACATTAACTGTGGAGGTTAAATGGACTGACCTCCATAATTCCTGACATACTTGAAATTAAAAATGTTCAAATTGGAAGCAATAGGTATGAACCTGTGAGCCAGAGCCTCACTACCTTTGTGCAAGATCAGCTACAACATCAAAAGCAGCGCAGGGCCGTTTCTTCATGCAAGCAAGATGACATTTTCATACACTTACTGAATCCATAATAGAGGGTTGGGGACTCTTTGGCTGGGGCTTGCTAGGTCTGTATTCTTGATTTTAAAATAGTAAACTTGTAGGTAACAGCAGGATTCACTCCTTCCTCTTTAACGTGCAAGCACACATATTCCATAAAATCCTCATGAAAGAAGTCAGTACACTAAACCTACTTAAGAGAAACCAACCCTGATCACTCTGTTGCAGCTGTAGCCCTCCCCACCAGCTCACAGGGCTCAGGCTTCTTAAAACAATATTGCTAGGATTTACTGGTGTGTAACAGCGGACTATGAAGGGAAATATTACCAATGCACAAAAGTACAGGATTTTACTTAGTTAAACTGGGGACTGAAAATTTCTGGAAGTGACTGCCATTGCCTTTAGCTGTTCCAGAATGAAGATACTCCACTTTGCCCGAATTATTGTCTGAAATAACTAAAATTCATACACCTCTAGCACAGCTCTTACCAATGTGGGAAATTATTCAAATGACCTGACTTAGCTGATGCTCGTACTCTGACGCTCTCTGTCCAAGTTAGCAAACAAGTGTGCGCAGCCAACAATTTGGGCAGCTCTGAGCAGGAATACATTTCAGTACTTGTCTGCCTGAATCAGGACCACAATATAGCTTAGCTTTAAGCACGGGAGAGATTCAAATGCAGGCAATAGATACAGCTTTCAAAATAAAACCAGGGGGTTTGATTCTCCTTTGTCGGCTGGTGTGAGATAGCTTGGGGCTTTTATTGCTGGAGGAGTCGCTCACTGCATTTTTAGAGACATGGAGCTTGCTGTATCTCAAATGTGCTATCAAAAGCTCTGGGGCCTTATGCTGCCTGAAGAGGGATTTGACCGACAGGCTCAAAACTAAACAAGATTCAAAACACTGAATCTTGGGCTGGGAGTCATAATACATGACTATTGCTGTTTCTGAGATCCATATTCTGGGGACCAGCAGCAGCAGCAGCTGTCTGCAGGCACTGAGAAGAGATATGTGCACCACCTCTATGCATTTGCAGCACAGCACGACGAGATCCACAGGAATCACATGCTCCTGCTAGAGGGAGAGCCCAGATTTGTGAGTATCTGTGTCGGATGGTAGTCTGCATTGTTGTGGCATAGTGTGGATGGAACAATTCAAGATCAGGGGCAGGCAGAGGTCTGTACCATCATGAAAGGAAAGCAGGCAGTGAACGGGGAATGATTATTTACTGTTTCAATCAGTCCAAGCCCTAGAGACAGGAGATTTGAAGCAACAAAAGGGTGTACTTTTTATAACACAAAAAAATCACTGAACTCCTGCTCCTCGCTGTTGTTGAGACCAAAAGTATCAGCAGGCTCTGGAGAGAACTAGACAGGTCTGTGGGTGAACAGGAAATATGATGATTCAGGTGCAAAGTCTAGCTGAGTAAATTCCTTGCTGAGTGCTAAAAAGATAAACTGAGGGGACATTCACCATTTAAGCATCATTTTTTTCAATGCATCACTAACAGTAAAAGTTGAAGACAGAGTACAGAGCTAAATATCCTATTTCTAACCTTGTTATAATTCTTAAACCCTTACCTGACAACCTCTGAGAATACACAGGGTGTTCCTTTTCTCTTGTGGTCAATGTAAAGACTGCAGTGGAGGCTGATTACCTGATACCCAAAAATGCCATTCCAAAATTGCCTAGAGTCTTCAGTACATTTTTCCAGCATTAGTTTATGGATCATAAACCACATTAGTACTGTCTATATGCAAATAACCACCAGTTGAAAATGCACTTGCAGTTAACCTGGCATGGCACCCCTATTAAAGCAGGTCTAAAGGAATGTGAAACAGAACTTGAATCCATTTCAGCTAGTGGGACTGCATGCTGATTACTGATACAGCAGGCAGGGATGCTCTCAGAGAATGCACAGTTAGCAAGGATAACCCAACCACTGCTCTACTTTGCTGGCATTCTCCTATGCTTTTTTTAAATTGTTAACACAAAAAAAGTTTCTGCTTCTTCAGAGCAAATCTCTGAAGCTCTTTGAAATGTCTAATTAGTACAGGAGTACCTGCATGCTATAGAAATTAATGGGATCTGTGCCATTATACAAGAAGTGAATGTTTGACCCAAGAGAGGTCTAGGCACAATGTTCTTGAAAACAGTGAAATTTGCTATTTTTTCAGAAAACAGCTAACCCTGTCCATGCGAGCTATTTTATAACCAGCACAGGCGCGAAGCAGTCTTAGCATTACAGCAGCAATAAGAAAATGGTGTTACAGTGTTTGGCTTGTACAAACTTCCTACATTACCTAAAAATAACTAAGCAGCACTTTTGGGAAACATTACGCAGGAGGTGCCTGCACAAGCTCATCATGTGTATAATATGTTTCCAGCATGTAGTTCTCATATCTCTGCCTGAAAATGTAGCCTCCCTGGGACCAGTTCTGAAGGATTTTCAAGATTTTTTTCACCTTTCCTAAGGTATGCAAAAACCTGCCATTCCCTGTGCAGCAGTACAGAGTGATCCTCAGCAGCAGAAAGCAGAGGGCTTTGCTCCTTCAAAAGCTATTCCCCTTTGTGCTGCATCATGATCAAACCGTGGCAGATTAGCAACAACAGGGAAAAAAAAACCCATTCCTCCCACCCACTGCCTTTAATAGGGCAACATATCAGTGTGTGTCTGGCTGGGAAAGGAATCCATCTGGTAGGTGATACTAAAACTCAGAGCTGTTCATTTGATTCAGAAAGCTTCCGCCCCCTTTATTTATTTATTTTTGAATGATTCAAGTTATATTTCAATAAACAGGGCTGGATAGTACATGATAATCGCTTCTGGATGATAAATGGAGGGCTCACTGATGGCTATCCAGCCCTAGCAGCACACTCCCAGGCTGGCAAGTGCTCTGAAGACTTCATATCTCCTCCCAGCCCAGCAGTGCTTCCATCCAGCTCCGCTGTCATGGTTCTGAGAGTGTCAGTGCTGTTTTTCGGGTGTAAGTGCCCCACCTAATTTTGTGTCCACAGTGCCCTGTGGCTAATTTTGTGGTTACATCTACATAATTATCCCTGTAATCCCCCTCTCAGTTGAATTTGGTTGCTTGCTTGCTTGCTTTTTTTTTCTTTCTCCAGGTGGATGGAGAAAAGAGTCTTGCAAAACCTGCAGGATTTACTTTTGCAAAAGTACTTTGTAATTGTGGAAGAATAAACTGGGGGTAAAGACATAGTACAAGAATAGTTCTGGTTTTTAGAGACTGAGTCATCAAGCAAACAAAATAAGGTAACAGGGAAGGGAAGGGAAGGGAAAGGAAGGGAAGGGAAAGGAAGGGAAGGGAAGGGAAGGGAAGGGAAG
>NC_034410.1:9939326-9988368 GCF_002078875.1 Numida meleagris
AAGGGAAGGGAAGGGAAGGGAAGGGAAGGGAAGGGAAGGGAAGGGGACGTAGCTCCACAATCCTGTGATCCTGAGTGTAAACATCTCCTTTTTGTAACTCTTTTCCCTTGTATCCGTGACACATCACTTACAACACTTCACAATTCCTGCCCAGGGAAATGTGGGAAGGTTGGCTGAGGTTAACCTCTCCCTTACTGGAGACCAGAGAATATGTCTGCACTCTGCATCAAGGATCTTTGCATTTTACATGAGGACTGAACTTAGGGCCTGCCACTGTTTGGAAACCTTCTTTCTTTCCACAACTTCCCCAGTGCTACAGAGCTTTTATTTCCAGACTTAATTTATCTAGTAAAAAAAGAGACTGCTTACTTAAATTATCTTCATCCTCCATGGTGCTTGAACCAGGACTCAGATACTTGAAGGGTGCTATAAAGGTTGACAGTATGCTTACTTTTTCTAGAAGAAAACAGAATAAAAGAGACATAAGTTCAGCATTTTGTCAATGTACCCTGATCTACTCTACACTTTTACTCAGGTGAAAACATTTTGATAAGTCCATTTCCTTTTTGTTTTACCCAACTCCACCAAAATCCACAGAATTGTAACACATTCATTACAGTTGGCACTGCAAATCTGAAATACAGATCCCTACTGACTTTTTTTATCTAATCATAGAGTCATTAAGGTTGGAAAGACCACTAAGATCATTGAGTCCAACCATCAACCCATGCCTGACTGCCCTACACCACGTCCCTCAGTGCTATATCTACCCTTTTCTTGAATCCCTCCAGGGACGGTGACTCCACCACCTCCCTGGGCAGCCTGTTCCAATGTCCCACCCCTCCTTCTAAGAAGAAAGTTTTCCTAACATCCAACTTGAATCTCCCCTGGTGCAACTTAAAGCCATAACCTCTTGTCCTATCACTAGTTGCCTGAGAAAAGAGGCTGACCTCCACCTTTTAGGTAGTGCTTCTTGTTGTGCTTCCTAGCAATGTAGCCTCAGTACTGCCCTCCTCCAGCCCAGACCCTGGGTGGGAAGGAGCTGGGGATGTGGGAGGTGTGAACAAGGGCTGGGAAAGGGGCAGGAAAGTGGGAGCTGGAGGCAGCCAGCCCTGAGAGACAGGGGAACTCCTCTGCTGAGTGAGACCATGAACTCACACACTCTTGTTTGAACCAGAGTTCTCAGAGAATGGACACAAGAGATGGCACAAGAGACTGCAAGGGATTCTAATTCTTCTACAAATTGTTGATTTGGTATTTGGAAAACTTTTTATGGTGTGACACAGGAAACTATTATCCAAACTTCAAGAATCTTAGTTGAAATCCTTATTCACATTCACTTTAAGTACATTTTTTTTAATCTGCATTCTTTGTTTATCCTGATGATAGTAGATGGCATAGAAGTGTACCTCCCATGCCATGGCCAATACCTATCTGCTTAAAAAGTCTTAGTGAGGGAAAGAGGATGTGAATTGTGCAATGCTGGGCTTTCATCTTATGGCAAAAGCATAAAAAACAATTTAAGGATGTCTTCTGTCAAGTGACACAGGACAAATTATTTGCATTGGAAACTTTCTTTGTCAGTGAGAGTATTTCTCTGAATTTCCTTGAATTACCTGGCTAATATGTTCTTTTCTCAGGCAGCCACAGATCTGGAAGGCATTCTGGCTGAAGAGCACTTAAACCTTTTCTATTTCACCAGTACATCTGTTAGCTTTTCAGCTTGGTTATTCCTACATTTGCAATTAATCCTTGCTCTTGTTAAAGACTGTTATCAGAATCCATCAAAAATTACTGCAGATGTTTGCCCTTAGCTAGGAAATATTACAGCTCCACTCTATTATGAGAAAGCACAGTAAAAGCTGACTGTTCTTTGTTAAGTAAATACAATAAGCAGAATAAAAGATTGCCTGAAGAAAACCTTTTTCTGTCCAGAAACCATTCAGCCCAGACTAATACATAATTAGAGCACAAATTAGCCTCCTTGTATTGCAGTTTCATTAAGGGATTGTAATGATGTCACGAACCAAAAGAATGAAGCTATTTATGAATACTTTAGCCAAAAGATTTTCCTAAATGAATACTTTGACACTTAGCAAAGCTAAGGCTTTGCTCCCTGAGAAATGCAGAATCTCTGTGAGAAGCTGTCTTGTGCATGTGGGACAACATGTGAGTTGTGATCAGGATTAAGGCTATTATTCTCTCCATACCTTCTCAACCAGTTTCTTTCATTGAAATGAGAAGAGCATACCTAATCTTTGAGAAGAAGAACACTTCAGATAGAGTTAGGACCAGAGTAGTCCCTGACTTCAACACCAGCAATGACTGTTTGTCTGGATATCAAGATGCAGTGAACTGAAGTGTATTCTTCCCCTGCCTGACTGCTCGTGGATGTCAGACATTCAGGATTGATCCTCAAGACGCTGGATGGCACACACAAACTTAAAGCTCCTCTACCGGGAAAATATTCTCATTTCTTATAGGGAGATAATCCATTGACTAAGCAGTGAGAACAGGGGCCTTCCTGATGAGGTCGCTAGTGCCTACCCAAATCGTCAATCAAAAAGTAAAACTGTAAAGTTTTATCATATCGTAGAATCATAGAATGGCTTGTGTTGGAAAATCATCTGCCTCCCACCATGGAGCTGCCATGGGCAGGGCTGCCACCCACCAGATCAGGCTTCCCAGGGCTCCATCCAGCCTGGCCTCCAGCACCTCCAGTGATGGGGCATCCACAACTTCTCTGGGCAGCCTGTTCTCGGGTATCATCACCCTCTGAGAAAAAACATCTAATCTAAATTTCCCCTCTTTTAGTTTAAAACTGTTTTATACCATACTGTTATTGGATATCTTTTACAAGAACCATGCAATAGACCAGTTTTACAATATGACTATAAACTTTATAAAATTATTTTCCCTTTTGCTTTCAGGGACCCTTTAGCCAACTTAAGCTTTTGTTGTTTCTGTTTAGCACCTGTCCCCAAAGACTCTGTTTGTGCCTTCACTTTCTGTGGCAGAGATCTCAGATAACAAAATTTACTGCTCTCCTAGACCAGCAATGGATGGGTTCATGTCAACCAAACTCAGGCAGGCTCTAATAACAAGATATCTTTCAATCAATACAGACAATAAAAATTAGAATTTAATATTTCAATCCATTGGTTGAACAATGAAAGATTTAGTGTGTGTCTGGAAGAAGGAGGAGAAAAACCTCAGTACGCACATAGCAAAGGTGAATTATGGAGCCTGTGGAGGTGGGGAAGATAGATGACAGGATAATTAAAAGTAGGTGTTTACAGGGAATTAATCTGCTGGGTATATATCTACCACAGTGATGGTATATGTCTGTCTTTTGTACATTATTGCCTATTGCCATATATGCACTACAGGACACTACTTCTGCTTTATTGTCAATGGTGAAATTTGGTGTTATCTTTCTTTACCATTTCAGAACAAGATTAGGTAAAGTGTGTATTCACCCTTTACAGTTCATATATATTTTAATGTGCATCACTATTAGTCTTTGCCAATTTGATGAAATATTATGAATAAAAATAAAGGACATCTTTGGATATGAAATTGCCACACAGATCCTCAGATAAATACTTTTAAATTAAGACTTCTTTTTTTCTTCCTTCCTTTTTCCTTATTATCCTCCTATGATTTTTTTTTCCAAAAAGAAGGAAAACAAAATTTAAAAGCTCAAATTTAAAGGCCCAAATTTCAAGCTCTAATTTTTATTTATAATTTTAAATGTTCTCTGTATTTGTCTAAGGAAGTTGTTTTCAAAGGCCAGGAGAGAGGGTCCAAGGGAAGTAAACAAAACATTTCAAAACTCTTTTCTGCAGAAAGACAGAATATATAACTCTACATTTATGAGAAGCTATATAAGGAGATATTACTGATTGCATTACAATTGTACCAATGGCAGGAAGAAGCTATTTCATGAAAGCCTACATGGGCACAAAGAATTCTGTATTTACAATGGAAATATAGAGACAAAAAGCAGGTAGTGGTGGGATTTATTTCTATCCATGCTGGAATGCTAACACAGGACAAGAGCACCACATTTTGTAGCATATTTTCTAAAAAAAAATCCTTCCAAGTGATGCCAGCTGGAACTCAAAATCACCATTTCTCCACACGAGAAGCCCATTATAGGAAGAAACATCACTCCCCGCTGTTTTGGGACAGAAAAGAATTTGAATTCAAGCTTCTTAAGTACGTATACTCTAACAATGGTAACTACTTAAAAAATAAAAATGAACACAGTTTTGACAGTAGCTATGTCATGTAATCATATAAACAAATTAAAAATAAAACATCAGCCAATATTTTTTTTGTAAGGACAAGAGAAAACAATTTCATCTGAATGGTTCAGCAAAGCTTAGCATACAAAGCAGCCAAGTTTCCACTAAAATCTGCTCTTATTGTAAAGCTGCTCCTGCGCTGTGGATGCAGTTAGAAGGCTGGTCACAGGTTCTCTAAATACACGTTTGTTGTGCAGACAAGAATACACAAATACAGCTATAAACAGCTTTTTTGGCCTTCGTACCTGTCAGCGTTTACAGGGCATCAGACAATACAACTTGATCATCACACATACTGAGGTTCTTTCACTTTCAATCACATGATTAAAAGCAATGGGAATGGCAGGAGTTCAACACTTTTAAAAGTCAGTCCTTATACATGTTGGACAAATTGTTTAGCTTTAAGAAGAGTAGACTGACTGGGGTCATAACAACAGTCTTCCAAGTCATAAAAAGCTGCTTCACAGAAGAAAGGAATGGACTGCATTCCATGTGCATTAACACAACTAGAAGTAATGGTCTTAAATTGCACCAAGGAGAATTCACTTCAGACATTAAAAAACCTTCATAACAAGGACAGTGCAGCAGTGGAATAGACAGTCTAGTGGCGATGCTGAGGAGCTATTATTGGAGAAGGGTTGTAGGAGGACAGTTGGCATCCGCTGGGTGTTGTCCTTGGGCTGATATCATCATTACAGTCTCTCCTATTCCTCTGGTCCCCAGCACAAAGACTTGTCCTGGCCTTGATATCACACAGAAAGTTTTAGTTCAAATTTGGAAAAGTGAGTAGTATTTGTTAATATTAGCTAATCTCTGAGCAGAAGTGTGTGGCATGCTCTTTTGCTTGGCAGCTAATGAGCACTATTAATAATTGTGTTTTAAAATCCAACTTCTGAACACGAGAAGGATTTGACAGATGGCTACCAGTTGTTTGCCAGATCAGTGTTAGCAATGTTTTACTGAATTAGTTTAATTCTCATATTTTAATTGATTACTGTAAGCTACTTTATTTGTCAGAGGTTTCTTTAACAGCGTTATTCTAAAAACACAATGTGGACATTATAAACCAGTCCTAAATAATTCATTTGGTTTTTATGGAGTATGAAATTACTGAGGACAGGTCAACTCTGATGTAATAATGCAAAACTCATTGGATAAAACTGATCTGATTTCTCTAAAGCAGCATTTGCAGATATTCAAACAGTTGCATTTTTACAGCCATGTTAGCCTTGCTTTAGTTTGAAAGGAGAGACATAGGGAGGCAAGAGCCAGCACATCAGGAGGTGGTTCTCTGCCTTCTGATATCCTAGGCAGTTGGGCTGATGGTGACTGACAGCAAATAGGGTTTCTTCACAGAAAAGAAGAATGTGATAAATTTTGTGGGAAAAATAACGACGTCTTTAAACCACAGCACTTACTGAGAGAGGCTCACAGCCTCCTAAATTATGGCTTGTACAGCCACCACGCTGCATCGTTTAGTTTAAGAAGCCAGTTTCCATATAGGGATTTACTTTCTTGATGTCAAAACCAACCTGTACAGATGAATTTGAGAAACAGCCATCGAGACAGGAATTACCGAGTGTGCAGAGCTGTAGCAGCATTGCCCAAGCGCTTTTGGCTGAACAGACAAGTGGGAAGGCTCTGTGTGATGCAAATGACCACAGTGGTGCCAGAGTGGCTGTGATGACCACCTCAGTCCATCTCTTCTATCTGTGGTGAAGTTTTAAATGTGGATGCTTTACACACTTTCAGATCATTCATGTTCCTTAACAGACATGGCAGCAACCCTGGCATGGTTGTGTCAGCTTTGGCATGGTTCTGTCAGTCTTGGTATGGCTGTGTTACTGGCGCAGGAGTTCATTTTGGTGCCCTGCATTGCACTGGATGAATTCAAGCCTGCATATATCTGCAAGGGGCTGGCAACATGTGCCAATTCCTCTTTGGTTTGGTTCTCATTCCTACAGAAGGAGGCTTGAAGGTGAGGTCTGGCTGATATCATGGGCCCTTGAGAGCAATCAGGCAAAGCAGTTGGAGCAGTGCATCCAGCTGAGCAGCCCAAGGGTAAAAAAAAAGAAAAAAGCCCGTGTACTGGAGGATAGAAATGGGTTAAATAGTGTGGGACTGTTCCCATCTGCAGCTATGCTGCTTGGGGTCCCTGAGAGTGTGGCCTCTGGGGTGGACAGTTACTAACGATCTGCTTTTTATAATTGGTTTTCAATCCAAGGCATTTGCTGCGATATCCCACACTAGCCCACGTGGGAACAAGAAGGAAAGCTTTTCTTGAAGGTAGCAGAGGAATGTGCTGAGAGAAAAATCTTCTGGCTGAATCGGATTTTTGTCTGGAACATTTTTCTTAAAACAGGGAGGCAAGGGAATATTCAGATTAAGGAAGCTAACTTTTTAAAAGAAAAAAGAAGTATTAAGAATTACGCCTTTTGTTTTCTGCTTCATCAGGGAACTGAAATGAAGATGTGAAAAGCAAGAACACTTTTTTTTTTTTTTTCTGACTGATAATCAAAGGGAAGGGAATAACAGGGAGCATTGGGATAGTCAGTGTTTCAGGGTAAGGCTTGTGGCTGCAGGGGGCTGGTTGCTCTTTGAGTTCAAAGGGGGAAGTGTGAACCCAGAGCCATGGAGGTTTCCTCTGAAGCAGAGCAACAAGCTACTTAGTATGATACAGCACCCATGCACAGAAACACCTGCCCCTGTGCCTCCCCTGGAAGCCAGTCATGACTTGCCAGCAGCAGGGATCTGCTCTAAATAGATATACTTGCTGCCTTTATTATGAGTTTATCTAGTTCTTGGGGCAGGGAATCTCTCTCTGCTCTATCACCGTTCAAAATGAGGTCCTTATTCAAAACAAGAGCTCTGAAACACCAGTATATTAAATAATATCAATGTAGGGCATTACAATATTGTGCAGAACACCAATTGTGAAGCATCAGTGAGCTCAGAGGGTTGGTAACAGAACTAATCCTCCTATCTCCATGCTTCCTATACTGGATGTTTGTTGACCTAGGATTTCTGTCCTTGGAAAGCTCTGGGGGAAGATACATGAGATTCTCTGCTGGTGATGACCCAGCCCCTAACACAGTTCATGTCCTGTGCTCTGGCCACTCTGTACCCTGCATCCCAGCAGTGCCTCTGCATACAGCCTTTCTCACTTATTCTGAGGTCTAAATAATTTCTGTTTATCACTTAGGAAGCAGAAAGAGCCATCAGCAAATCTGAAACTGTGATTTGTGTGGATCCATAGAATACAGCTTGCGGTATAAGATCTATGCTCTGGCATGTGCTTAATTGATCACAACATGGGCCTTAGCCAATACTTGCAGTGTTTAGGGCATTATTTGCACAGTAGCCTGTCCTGCAGCTCTCCTGTCCCGCTTTCCCAGGATGAAAATGATAGGCTTTAGGTGCAGTTTCACCACATAAATGTAAAAAAGCATTTCAGCAGACAAATCTCAGTGACTGTACTTTAGCATTCCCTAACAGCCTACTCCCCACTCCTTTACAATAGAAGACCATTTACAGAATGAAACACATTGTGTGGTGATATATTAGTTTCTTATTACTTTTTGTAAAGAGCATAGTAAGTAAAAACACAAGGTGGTTGATGGATTTTATATAAGAAAGGCAGTGTGTATGTGTGTTGTTCTCTATTAGATTCCACAAAAAAACAATCTGAGATCTCATTCAGCCTAATAAAATTAGATCTACAATTGTTTAATTTTGTTTCAGGAGTGTTTTTCTCTCCTGATGCCTTGCTTGAGGATACACAGAGATAAAAACTCTTGAGTTATTATCAGTTTAAGTGAATCTATGTCTGTGTGTGGAGTGTACTATATTATGTATTTCTAAGCAATCTGGCCGTGGCTTGGAGATGGCAGTTTAAACATCACATCTTCCCAAGTCTCTTATGCTATCTGAACATTCATTTTGGAAAGATTTTTATTTTGCCTTCTATAAAGTGCATTGGGCTTTTTCCCACTTTTTTTTTTGATGTCATCGCTTTAGAAAACAGGAGAAACACAAGAGAGGATGATTGCATAAAGCCACCAGTGCTCAATTGTGTGTGCTGATGTCTTGCAATGGACAGCATAAAAATGCCCATTGGATTTATTAGGCATATAATAAATCTGCACAATTGACATTACCTATGACTATTTGATTGTATGCCAGCTGCATATCAAATAGTATTAACAAAAAGCATTTTTCTATGTATTTGAGGTAAATTGAAGGGCCTCTTCAGTCATGTGGGACACTAGTTTGGCCAGAATTAAGATGAGTAGGCTAATTTCTCATTAGCCTATATCTGCATACAAGTGTTCATTACTTAAGGATTCTTGGCTAAACTTGGACAGAAAACTATATGAAGCTCGGTTTTCCTCAAGGGATGTTTACTCACCGCTAATTTAAATACTTCTGTCTCTTGTACATCTGTAATAACACATATTTAATGTGAATCCTGCCCTGATTTATCCTTTATAATATGAGGTAGTCTTCTGTCAATCAATATATTAGTGGGAAGAAAATTAATGTTACTGCTGTTATAATTTAGGGCTGGTTTTACTGAGAAATGTGCACATATTGAGAGCCAACAATTCTCTCCAGGTACTACAAGAGGGCTGAACTTTAAAGGGGTTTCTCAGACAAAATGTTATGGATAAAAGTCATGTCTGATAATTGAGCCAGTTATTTAAGCATTTATACGCTTTAATTCCCATTTGATCCTGTGGGAGCTGAGACAGATAGAAAGAGTAAGGGGTTGCCCCAGGCTGTCCCAGGTGCTGCTGGTATTACAGTGCCATTGACTACAACACAGCTGCTCCATTTTCACCTTTTAAAGCATGAGGCTTTAATATTTATTGAGCTCTCCATCACAGCTGGCAGAGTCTGAAAGTTTCAGGTTCATCATTGTTACTTGATTAATATTTTCTTCTTACCATTTTAATCTTTCTTGAATCACAACACAAGTGACTTCAAATCTGTCCTTCAATTAAGAGTGGTGACAAAGGAAAAGTTGGCTAAAGCTTTGCAAAGGAGGCTAAGTTTTCAGAGTGATGCAAAAGAAACTTGACACCTGACTCCCATCAACAATAATAATGGGGGCTATGCATCTAACTCTTTCTGCATTGTGCTGACATTGTACCCTTGAATGTTAGTACAGTCCAATAATTCTCCAAAGATGAGGCAGCTTATTTTCTCTGCCATTGCTGCTTTGTTGGCATTTTTATGGCATTCCCAGAAGTACTACCTGTCAGAGTTAGTACTTCCAAGGATGGCATTGCTTTGGGGTGATTGAGGATTGATGTAATTAAAGAGAAGGCAGTCTACTGTTTGCCCGTGGGTGTTTTATATCAAGCATTTCAGTGCACAGCTACGATTGATGATTTAAATGATGGCAAAGTTGGGCTGCTCTGTATGTACAACAGTGATTTGAGCCAGGGGTTCAGAGATATGAGAGTCTCGTATTTTAGGCTAACAGAATTCTGAGAATGCTGTAGAAAAAGAGCTTTCTAGGAAAATTGCAGCCTTCTCATAAACAATTTAATATCATCACTGAAAATGTCCCAAAGTCTAGTCACAGAAAGGGAATAGCGCTAGTCACAGCTAGGGACAAGAAAAATTGCTGTTTGGGAATTATTTGGAAAGGAAAATGGAAAAATCAGTATGCAATATTATACCACTGAATACATCCACTGAGTGCATTGTGTGGACTTCTTGTTTTCTATAGTGGGCTTATCCAATTAAGTTTACTCATACTTCTGCACATATCAACATATGGAGTTGTAGGCTTTCTTTATAGTCAATGAAGGCTTAGTTAACATATCCTATGACATTAGACGTTGTCCTAAAGAAAGTATGTATAAGTCCTGTTTTGTGATTTGAACCTGTTAAGAACCGTGTAAAATATTAGACATCATTATCTGAACATCTACTCCTTAATAAACCCGTGAAGTGGTAAAATCGCACAGCAAAGCTGCTCTTTCACAGTGCAGACAGTCTGGTAAGGTCGGTCTGGGAGCATAAAAGAGCTCTTTGTGCAGAAAGAAGCAGCAGCTTATTCTTCTCTTCCCTGCTGTAATGTCCATAAACTCCAATTACATTTATAACTTTGCATTAAATTAAATATGTTATTTTACACAAGCACTTAAGAAGTCTACTAAATATCCAATAACAGTTTTCTTTATTCCCTTGTTAGCAGCTGCCACGGTGGCAGGACTCGCACAAGAGCAGAAGTGATTTAGTGCATTGATTTGCAGTTGGCACAGCCCTTTGTTCTCAAACAGAACTGATTAGCTTAGCAGGAAAGTGCCATTTACTTTTTATCGCATTTCTTCTCTGCTCATCTCCCTTCAGTGGCTGCCAAAAGGAACAGCACAGAACTGTAACCTCCTGAGCAGGTTGCTTACTGTCTTCAACTCCAAATTCTGCAGTTCTGAGGACTGATATTTCTGGATGGCGCTGCAGCATTGGTACATATGCTAGGGTTGCAGCTTTGACATGCTGCAAATAGGTCCCAGTGAGCTCCTTCAGGCTGTTTTATCACAAGATAAACCCTGACTATGACAACACTGTATGTGACAAATAGTCCCACCTAAACCAGGATTTCTGGTGTTGTTTTTTTTTTTCCTACCATTTACTGGGAAATCTGATAGGACACTGAGGTGAAAAGTCTAGCTGGGAAGATTTCTCCTGAGTATGTCACTTTTACTTCATGGACTGACCTGAGGTCTTGCCTTTTAACACACAACATTTGAGGCCTGCGTATACACTTCTGCACCTCTGATCTTCTGTGTATTGAAGCTGCTGGGAAAACTCTTGATTCACCAGTTAAAAGTAAAGATTTTTGGCAGCACAGAATGACTAGCAGCTGCAATAAAAACAGTGGGAGTCATTGAATTAGCAATTATTTTCCCTTGAAGACCAATTCACAACAGAAGTTCAGTTTGCTTTGGATAAGACTCCATAATTTAACGGGTCAGATCCTCAGCTGGAGTGAATTTGTGTGGCTTTATTGAAGTCCACGAGCATACATGACGTTTTATCAGCTTAGGTCTGCGGAATAATACTGATTCAAACCAGTTAAGAATCTGATTTGATAAACTTATCAGGACTATTCAGTCTTGTTAGTTTGCCACAGTTCTGATGCAACTTGGTTAAAAGTCCCATGAATTCAAAGCTGTTCAGGGCTGTTAAATATTTCCAAGTTTGTCTTTACTGAAAAATAAGAAGAAAAAATAGGAGTGGGTGGGAGGCTGAAAACCATGGTTCATAGTTATTTCTGGAAACAAAGATGAAAAGATAAATAGGGGAGAGAGAGAGAATTTCCTTCCTACTTTTAGCTGAAATTCCTCTTAACAGTATTAATCCTTTTGGACTCCTAACAGTTAGCAGAGATGAAGAGGTTAATCCCTGACTCTTCTACACTGAAGCCTCCATTAGTTCTACTAAATAGCTCGTGCAGAACCAGAGAGAAAGAAATACAGAAACATTTACCTCCCCTTCTCCTTTGATCTCAGCAAGAGATTATAAAACAACTCCCATGCTCTCTTCTTCCATTTTACAATGCATAAGAAATCTGAAACCTTCTTCCCTCTGGCATAAGAAATCCTGGTGAGGAGAGGACCCCTTTACTAGAAAATGTATATAGCTCACACTCTTCAAATGTAACTAATTCCATTAGTCATGTGAATTCAGTATCTTTTTTTTCCTCTTACAAGCCATCTTTCCCTCTTTCCACAACAACAAAGAAAATCCGCTTTTCTGGTAAAGCAGAAGTTTTTTGAACTGCATTAATTCAAAAGACTAGACTATCTAACAGAGCTAACAAGATCCTTACTAACTAGAGATACACTGTTAGTGGAACATGATGACTACAGTCCTCTCCTAAATGACCAGAAAAGAAAAGCTACCTCTTTATAGAAATTAGACTACTGCAGGAGTGAGTACACTCACAGTTCTTATTCATTTAGTCCTATATCTGTTTTGTTCTGCAAAGTCTAATGACCATGACTTGAATTTTAGAAACAGGGAATCATCAAGGTTGGAAAAGATCACTAAGATCATCTAGTCCAACTGTCAGGCCATCACCACCATACCGCTAATCATGTCCCTCAGTACCACATCTACTCTTTTCTTGAAAACCTCCAGGAATGGTGACCCAACCACCTCCCTGGGCAGCCCGTTCCAGTACCTCACCACTCCTTCTGAGAAGAATTTTTCCTAATATCCAACCAGAACCCTCACTGGCACAACTTAAAGCCATTACCTCTCATCCCATTGCTGTTACCTGGGAGAAGAAGCCAACCCCCACCTTGCTACAACCTCCTTTCAGGCAGTTGTAGAGAGTGATAAGATCTTCCCTGAGCCTCCTCTTCCCCAGACTGAACAATCCATTGCTCTTATGCTCCTCAAAAAATATCAGCACTCCTAGGGCAGGACCTGACTTCCCTGGGGCAGAAACCGACATGGGGCCTGTTTTGGGGAGGCCCTGTGGGGCTGGGCAAGGTCAGAGAGGCCCCTTGGTGCCCTCAGTCCTGACAATCAGCAGACTTTTAACACAGTTTGTCTACCTGCACACATAGTTCCTCTTCTGTGTATAATTTAATGCTCTTCTCTCTACATTTAACCTTTAAATTAGACCAATGAGTATTCAATGTAGTTTAAATAATAATGAATGCTTAACAGTAATCCTGCTCTTCCACACTGCCAATTATGGCAAGCACTAATCCATCTAAAGTGCCAGTCTTTGCAGTAAGCATATGCTTAGCAACCATGCTTGCCATGACCTTACTTGGCTTCCAAACCTGTAGATTGAAATATGCCAGATTCTTACACACAGCAAAGACACTGTGAACCATCCCTGAGTGGCTTTTTCTATGGTCACTTGCAGTAGAATATGTATACACCTCATCAGCATCAAGCACAGCCTCGCTGCTGATGGCTGACAGCAGTACTCTGCATGAAACATCTGTGAATAGTCACTGCTGGTCACTTCACCATGTGCAGATGGCTTCTTTGTCATGCCACCAAATGCTAGGTAATATAGCAAAATAATTCTTACACCCTTAGTTCTTCAGTGCAGGAATCAGTCTATGCACTGATTTGTTCAGTTTTGAAGTATTCTCGATCATATCCTGAACCCTGAATGTGGCAATGTATTTGGAGTTACTGAGGTCATATCTGTAGTGCCATGGCTAAAGACCAGGACACTGGAACTATATTTATTAACTTTTCCAAGCCCAGGACTATTGAGATTGTCCAGGATTATTTCTGCTGATAAAATCTAAACACCTTCTCTGAGCTTCAAGGGATGGGTGTATTTCATATCTGTTAAAAAAGAGAATGGGAGGGAGTGGGATAAGGTAGCAATCTGTACAGACGTAGCCACACAGAAAATCTCCAGTGAACAGAGTTTTAGGAAAGAAAGTCTATCAAGCTGCTTTCCACTATTCTGATTCCAGACTTCATAGGTGGTTTTCAGGATAAATCCAATTGTCTAATGCTGATGATTAAAATGCAAACAATCCCATCATTTGTTTCCTCAGCTCAGAGTGACAAAACTTTGGAGCAGTGTGTGACCCCTGCTGCATCCAGCAATTACTTACTAGAAAACAATGAACTTGTTCGATTCAAAAGGAAATAGGGAATGACAAAGCTATATCTTTCTTGAAAAGGGACAAGGACATAGTCATGCTCCATGTGGCCCCGACACTGTAAGGTGATTCAGGTTGTAGACGGAAGTCTGTCTGTGTCATTGATACATGTAGAACTTGGGATCTGTCTACCTCATATCTACTGCTGGAAGAGTGATTTGTACACAGTAATTTGCTCAGTGATTTTAAGCTTTTTTACCTGTTTGTATCAGAATATGATTTTTCCAGATATATTTGTCAGTAGCATTTGTTAAAAAGCACTTGGTAAACATATTTCAGCCTATGCAAACTATTTGTTTTGACTGTTCACTACTCATGCTGTGCAACCAGCCACCTAAGGCAAACTGCAGCTTTCCAGTGCTTTTGCAGATGACTGATCCCTGAAGTCCCCTGAATTGTTTGCAAATCTCTACTCTAATCTGTCTTCAGTCACCCAATAAGGTTACCAAAAGCTATTTCGCAGTCACATAACAGGGGTCACTATCTGTTGACTCTAACAGATATGCTTAGTGTCCTGACAGAAATGAAAAGCAATGATGGAGTGCATTAGCACATGCACAAAGTAAGTTGAAAAATTGATGTTTTTATGATTCTTTTTAATCCAAATATTTAAAATGTAAAACACATTTCCAGAAATATCTGTAAAATCTAATAAAAATACAAATGCTATCTTGCAGAGTTCATTATGGAAAATAAGTACAATAAATCTTCTCATATAAATGCATTAATTTCAATAGTCGGTTCTTGACACCACCTATCTCTAACCTTGCTTATGAAGAGATCTGGAGGTCTGGACCGCTTGGCTACATCCCAGTTTGAATCCATTGCTAAGTTATGTTAGTATGGCTTTTACTGTGTAATAAGAAGTGAATTTTCTGCTCTTGATAATGGCAGCGGACCTCCTTTTGTAGTGAATACAACCAGACAGCCTCTCAAGACCAAACGATAACAAATCCTTTGATTACCCAAGTCTTTCTTCTGGTCAGATTGGTGCTTAGCAAGTGATGGCAGAGGCTAGGTGAGATGAGCCTTGCCCTGACTGACCTGACTTGTAACAACTGCCAGTGCCTGGTTGTTCAAAGACCAATGGATTGGTACAGAAGTAACACCGCATTCATCTGCAGAGTCCACCATGGAACCCAGATGCTCTTTTTATGGTTAGTTAGGCATTTAGGAATGAATTTGCAGAAGAAATCTGACTGCTAATGATGTATCTGTGGTCAAAGGTGCAGCAGTGTTCAGAGTGCGATGGAACAGGGTTCCTGAATGTGCGTCATTCACATTCCATGTATTGTCTGCCTTGGGCAGAGTAACCACAAAATGGTAGTTCTCTATTCTTGATGAAGTCGGGAGGGGGGCCAGCAAAACTGCTACCTTGGACTTCCACAGGGTGGACTTTGAACAATTCAGGACACTGGTAGGAGGGTGTCTTGGAATTCAGTCCTGAAGGATAAAGGGGTCCAGGAAGGCTGGTTGCTCCTCAAGAAGGAAGACTTAAAGGCGCAGGAGGCTCTCCTCTTGTGCCGTAACATGAGCAAGCAGTGAATAAGACTGGCATGGCTGAACAGGGAGTTTTACCTGAGGCTCCAGGAGAAAAAGAGAGTCTACCTTCTGTGGAAGAAGGGATGGGCGACTTGGAGGGAGCATGAAGAAGTTCCCACAATTCAGATGGAAACAGTTTGGAACCTACTACTTCATCTGGACTGTCACAAGTCCATGTGGCCAGATGGGATCCACCTGAGGGTGCTGAGGGAGCTGGTAGAGGTGATAGCCAAGACACTTTCCACCAACTATCAGCATTCCATGTCAACCAGAGAGGTCCCAGAGGACTGGAGGCTTGTCAATATGACTCCCATCTACAACAAGCATTATAAGGAGAATCTGGGGAACTACAGGCCTGTCAGCCTGTCCTCGGTGCCAGAAAAGGTTATGGAAATGATCATCTTGAGCAAGATCACATGGTATGTGTGGGACAGCAGGGGGATCAGGCTTAGTTGGCATGGGTTCGTGAAAGGCAGGTCTTGCTTGACAAACCTGATCTCCTTCTATGATTGAGTTACTCATCTGGTGGATGAGGGAAAGGCTGTTGACATAGTCTGCCTAGACTTTAGCAAAGCCTTTGACACTGTATTACACAGAATTCTCCTAGAGAAGCTGGCAGCCTGTGGCTTGGACAGGTACACTCTTTGCTGGTTAAGAACTGGCTGGACGTCTGGGCCCAGAGAGTGGTCGTGAATGGAATTAAATCCAGCTGGCAGCCGGTCACGACCAATGTTTCCTAGGGGTCAGTACTGGGGCCTGTCCTCTTTAATATCTTTATTGATGACCTGGATGAAGGGATTGAGTGCACCCTCAATGAGTTTGCAGATGACACCAAGCTGGTAGGAAGTGCTGATCTGCCTGGGATTAGGAAGGCCCTACAGAGGCATCTGGGCAGTCTGGATAGCTGGGCTGAGGCCAATGGGATGAAATTCAACAAGACCAAGTGCCGGGTTCTGCACTTTGGCCACAACAACCCCAGGTAATACTACAGGCCTGGTGCAGAGTAGCTGGGAAGACTGTGTGGAAGAAATGAACTTGGGAGTGCTGGTCAGTGCTCAGCTGAACATAAGCCAGCAGCATACCCAGGTGGCCAAGAAGGCCAACGGCATCCTAGCTTATATCAGAAATAGTGTTGCCAGGAGGAGCAGGGAAGTGATCATCTTTCTGTACTCAGCACTGGTGAGACTGCAGCTCAAGTACTGTGTTCAGTTTTGGGCCCCTCACTACAAGAAAGACACTGAGGCCCTGGAGTGTGTCCAGAGAAGGGAAACAAAGCTGGTATGGGACAGGAGCACAGTTCTCATGAGGAGCAGCTGAGGGAACTGGGATTGTTTAGTCTGGAGGAGGCTCAGGCGAGACCTTATTGCTCTCTACAACTCCCTGACAGGAGGTTGTGGTAAGGTGGGGGTTGGCCTCTTCACCCATGTAACTAGCAACAGGACTAGAGGGAATCACCTCAAGTTGCTCTAAGGGAGATTCAGATTGGATGTTAGGAAAAGTTTATTCTCTGAAAGAGTGGTCAGGCACTGGGAAGGGCTTCCCTGGGAGGTGGTTGAGTCACTGTCCCTGGAGGTGTTTGAGAAATGTTTAGATGCGGTATAAGGAACGTGGTTTAGTGGCAAAATGTTTGTGGTATGTGGATGGTTGCAATGCATGATCTTTGAGGTCTTTTCCAACCCTGGTGATTCTATGATTCTGTGACTATCTCAGTGAAGTCCCAAGCACTGCTTGGGGTTCTGTATGTTTCTGATAACCTTGTTAGAAACATATGTTATGGATCAGAATATTTTGCATTTTTTTTAATGTCCAGACTGAGATTGTAGCTAGAAAATTCCAGGCTCTTGAAAGTGATAACCTCTGACTCAGAGTATGCATAACCCCAAATGCCTTCTTGTGTCTCCTTGTGGTAAAACTCATCATTACATGTGGCATAATTACAAGAAAATAAAGATATCTAACTTAAAATAGGCAACATGTATTTTTAAGTGCAGAGGAAGGTCATTTGGCATTGTTATTTTAAGAACTGTGCTGACAGAGGCTTTTCTGTAACATTCTAATTTCAATGCTGCTATCTATAGCCCTTTGTGTAGATTTGTCCTTTCAGTGTGCACTGTTGTCAATGAAAAGATACTGTAAGCTGGTTTCAAGGTGTGACTCAGAAAAAGCTGGCAAAAGGCCACTCTGAGATTTTCAAAGCCATGCTGCACACCTTCATTTTTAATTGGTCTTCTATGCATGCCATCCTCTATAGCTTGAAAAGTCTCTTCCATAAGCTGCTTCCTGTCTGCAAACAAGAGTGAAGGTCATCCAAAGTGATTTTGTCACATGACCACAATGATTATCTGTCAACTCTTGTGGATAATCCTGGAGCTCTGTTATAGATGATGTGTATGAGAGTATGTACGTTTATATCACCTTCACATATGTATAGATATGTACTTACAGGAATCCTTCTAGTTTTCCAAATACAGTCACCTGATTTGTATGTTATGGCTACCAAACACCTGAACACATACAGGAACCATATAAGCTCCAGAGTTTTTGTAATCTAGTTAAAGTGTTCTTATTTGAAACAGAGTTCGCCATGTCCAAGAGGAAAACTTCATACATGCGTCAAAGATTAAACCTTTGCAGACCTGCAGGCTTTTAAAGCCAATAAAAGCATGCTTGTAAAAGACAAACCAGGGCCATACAGAGATCTGAAGAGAGGTAGACCTGAATGAACGGTGGCTTTATAAGGACCAGCAAAGAATCTCACTGTGATTCAGGATGCCCAGCTATCCTTGATAATGTCTATGAGAAGAATAGTATTTCCTGGCCCTAAATGATGTTTCACTTTTTGAAGTTTAGCTCTAAAATATTATTGAAAATGTAAAAAAATCGTAGCTTCTCCAAAACAATTTAGAAAAACAAAAGGGAAGGGTTCCTTCCATTCTTTCCTCTTTCTTACATGCTGCCCAGTCCCGACAGGCTGCTCAGCAGGATGACAGTGATTTACTGTTTGCTTCATGGCACAAGAAAAGGCATTAAAATAAATAGTACTGCCATAAATAATTGCATCAATTTTGCAATCAACCAGAAAACAACAGCAACAAAAAACCCACCAACAAATAACCAGGTCAACATTCAGTGTAGTAATCTTGCCAATGCTCTGTATAATTAAAACAATTTCACCTTGAAATCTGGCATTAATTATAATATGGAGCAACTCCAAGTCTTAATATTTCACTTTGTGTTCATGGACATAGTGGAAACGAGGTTTGTACATGGAGTATTTTCTGTTTTTTTTCTCATTGTCTCTTATTTTTTGGGATTTTTTCCTATGCAGTCTATTTTCTGCACATTAGTTGTTGCTTCTTGGTGTTGCTGTACCTGTATGATTGGGTAATGCCACAGTAATTTCACTGGGCAGTAAAACTCTTCCCAGACTTGTGGACACAACATAGAGGCAAAACCCAAGTACATCCCAACTCGGTGTTTGCATTTAATGCATACACCATTCCAGAGATCTGCTGCTGCTGTCTTCTGCACAGTGACAGGCCAAAGCTTTTAAAAGAGTTCTCAATTTTCAGCTCTAGCATTTTATATTCTCTACCTTCACACAGGGACTCAATTTCAAGAAGAAATCTAAGCACACCCTGAAAAAGAATTGATATTTTTCTGGAAATCAATTTACATGAGCCAAAAAGGAGGCACTGAAAGACACGCATAAAAGCTTCAGCTTTACCCTTAATTTTAAGAGAGAAAATGAATATTGCCTTCATATTTAGAGAAATTCAGGCCTTATTTACACTTAGGTAATTCAAACTTGTTACTCAAAATCTGCACTAGTTAATTCTTGATTTAGATTTAAGTTTTGTTAAGTTGAGCCTAGCTTTAATTTAAACCCTGAAGATTTATTCAGTTGCCTTCATTCACCTAACATCAAGTGGTTTCAATTAAAGAGATTTGCAGTTGAAATGCATGCATTTTGCAATGGTGCTGTTAATTTAATAGTGATCTATATGTGTTTGTAGACACAGTGACCTTTATTATCTTCTCATTATGTTTGAAAGCAGTTCTTGTTATCCAGCTGAATGAGTTATGCTGAACGTTGTTATGGCTCAAATAACCTATTGAAACTAGTTATTTTTCATCATATGCTAAATGTTAAAACTAACAAGGAGTTAGTTAAGCATTACACTGGAGACTACCATCATGTCTTACATCTCAGAACATGTACTTTTAAAACTGTTCAGATTAAAGATGAATCAAAGTGCTTCAGCTTCAAGGATAAGACTTGGAGGTGCACGTCCCCATAGTCAGAACTGGAGTATAAAATCCAACACAAATTGCTTTTAAAATTTAATAATTCACAAAATCTATGGTAAAGCACAGCCTGGCTGGGGTAGATAAGTAAAATAAATACTGCAAAGTCAATTTTTAATAATCTGTGGCATGAAATTTAAGCACAAGAGAAAACATTTCACAATCAAGTCAGAAGCTTTTTGTAAATGATCAAATGAGAATTTTAAACCCCCTTACCTACCAATGCAAAATACATTCAGTTTATCCTTTAGTCCACAGAGTATCTTCCTATATTTCTTTGTTTTAATGCCTTTTGTTTCTAATAGAGCCTTTGCTATAACCCCTTTCTAGAACCCCATGCATTTACAACAACATCAGAAGAAGATACACAGATACTGAAGGCTGTTATTTGACAGTGAATTGGCTCAGTGCATGCAGCCACAGGAAATAATGTAATTAGTTCCTGAGCTAGTCTGGTAACAAGTGGTCTGGTGTATTTATCTAATTATTGAGACAACACATTTACAACTGAAGGGATTTTGCTATAAGAGGTTTATAAAACTCTGATTCAGGCTGATCTTCAGTCTACTTAATGCCAAGTAAAAACTGGCCTTCAAGCAACATTTTTATATGATGAAGAATAAAATCCCAGATGGATTATGACAAGTCCATGTCGTCCTAAAAGAGAAATCAAAATGAAAAGCAGGGAAAATTAAATGGCAAGGATAATATATATACACATGCTCGTTCGGGGAAAGAGAGAGAAAATGTGAAGATTTGTACATATATTATGCATCTGGAATCAGTACACTAACATGCAGTTTATGCTAAGAGGTGTACCATCTGCAGGGAATAAAGAAAAGGGAGAGATTATACCATATTATGGGGAAATCATATTTTGACTTTATTATTATGGCTGTGGCTATTTTATGAAGAGGAGGTGGGTTAATAATTGTCTAACCAACCAAAAGGGAAAGAGAAAGCAAAATGCTTTTTTATTCAGAGGAACAGATTATTATTTCTCATGCAATAATAAGGAGCTTGTGCAAGATAGCAGAGATGGCAGGAGAGGGACAGTGAAAATAAAAGGAGATCAAGTCTCATGGCGGGAGAAAGGTGAGAACTTGGGCATCTGCTAGGCTCCAAGAGGATACAGAGGAAAGGGTGAGCAGTCTCAGTGGCTGTGAGCAAATGTGCCCAGTGAGAAGAAAGGTCCTCTGGTGCCTGGACTCACTCTGCAGCTGTCAATGAGGCACCAGCCTTGGCTGTACATATCCTCAGTACAGCTGCCTCCTGGGGTGCCCTGGGCATGGCAGAAGAGGGGCAAGGGAAGAGGATGCTACACTGAACCCTTCATACTTACAACAGATCCTGCAACCAGGGATTGGTGGGAATGGGACATGGGCTGGAAGGGCTATGTGCTCTCACATCCTGTGATGGTGTGCTCACCCCCCTCCTTATTCCCTCACCTTCCTCTTTCGGCTTTGAACAGAAAGTCAAAGAGCAACAGTACTGATAACACTCTTGCTAAGACATACTGGCAATCACAAATCTGTCTCAGACTATTGACCAAGTCTGTGGCTAAGAGTGGATCAAGTCACACCTAAGCACCTTACCTCCATGGTTCAAGGAGTTCAGAAAAAAAGAGAGTCCACTCTGAACCTTGTGACTCAATGGGTGGGCCTCCTCAACCTCTAGACCAAGTCTGGGGCTAGGAGCGGATCCAGATGCACCTAGGCTCCTTTCCTCCATAGCTGAGAAAGCAAGTCTGGTCTACTTTGAGTCTCTTGATTCAATGGGAGGGTTTCCTGTATGTGTGTTTAACCGTACCCTCTTTGCAATAAGTAATCAAGTGCATCCAGCCATTTTGTTATGTGTCTGTTAAATCACTACATTATGTTATATCAATCAATATATTTCTGCTTCTCTCTTATGAGTACAGTGTAGTTGTTTCCATTTGCGACACATCCCTCTGTGAGGCCCAGAGTGGTGACGGACCAGGGTGGTTAAGGCACAGAGGATGATGATATTAGGAGCCAAAAAGGGGTCCCCTAGTAGCAAGCTGTTAGCAAATGATTTTCTGAGAAACAGCAGGGACAACATGCAATGTGTCAGCCTAAGTTAAACATGTTCAGAACAGCTAAAGCTCACCTCTGTACAGAGAGTTTGGACCAGATCTCCCGCTTGCTACATTCCTCCTATTTGCGCTCCCTCATTAAGTATCTGGCATGTGTTATTTGCTTCTACCCCCACCCTGCTCCCTCTGCAGCCCAGAAGCTTTCTCTTCTGAATGGAAGGACAACCCTCACAAAGGGCTTTTTCCTGAGAGATATAGGTTTCATTTACAGTGGGCAAGAAACGCATGTGCTGCAGTGCCCTGGGCCTTTCAATCACCTGCCGAGAGCACTTGCTTCGCATTGTTTCCATTTCAGCGCTGTTCTTGCAGCTGCAGTTGTAGCCTCTTTGAATTAAATCTGGGTTAACAGTCTGAGGACAGATAAGCCCCAAGAGAGGAAATGATGTAAATCCAAATAGCAATTCTTTAACCTAGTGCTTTTCTATGACAGGTTTGAAGCCCTGGTTGTGATTGGAAGCAAAGTGCATTTTTTGCAGTCCATACTGATTTGCATAAACCTTTCTTTTTCATTTGCATAATTTTTCAATTAATCACCAGGACAATACCCTAACTCCTGAACATCTCTCTCTCAGGCATTTAAGGTATTCTTGTTAATATAAAAGCTTTGGACAGTGATGATGAGGCCAAGACCTGGGGTTTTCCATTGATTTCACACGTAAAACTCAGTCCAAATGTTTACTGCACCTTACGCTCCACAACTAGTGCATTCAGTGATTACTGAAAAAGCACAGATGGGATGTAGACAGTTTTTCATTCCTTGTTCCATATGATAGAACTCAACACATCTGGTATGCTATGAAAAGCATCTTTGCACTAATTTGTTTGTCAGTATCTATTGAAATGACTATCTGTCATCCTGTCGCATTTCGGTTGCCCTGAGATGTCTGAAGACAACACTAGTCACAAATTGCGACTGCTGGCCACTTGGGACTAGCTGGTAGAAACCACCAGCTGTTCTGAGTATCATCAGTGGTGGATTTGTTTCTTTTTGTGTGGAAATTTCAGTGTAATCTCTCCTCAGACATTTTGTATTTGCAAGAGGAAACCAAATCACTTGAGTAAGAGACGGTCTGTTTGCTCTTGCTGTCCGTGTGCACATTTCCATCTGTTTCTACAGCTGGGTGAATATTCTTTGACTGCACTGGAGTATAGGGGGCAGAAAATATGCTTGCTGTGTGTGGTGATCTTAATATTCACCTTTGTACGACTAGGTCTTTTATATCACAAAGCTGACCATAAATAGACTGATTTGTCAAGGAGGAGTAAAAATTGTAAAGGGATTTCTGTGTTTATATGCGTTGATAATACAGGCATGAGAATGTTTTTTCACATAACTCTTGGTGCTGATCATCTCCTTGAAAGACAGCTCCGTGACTTATGATTTGTTATGTTTATTTTACCTCATCTCCCTACCAATGAATCAAAGTGTTTGATGTCATTTCATTTCCAGTCTTTTTTTTTAATTCTCTTACTACAAACGCTTTGCTGCTTTAAATTCTGATTGTGTGACTAATTTAAGTAATTTCTCTTCAGACAAGAGCTATACTGACATGAGAATGGAGGTCTGATTGAGGGTGTGAATTTCAGGTTCTATTAATGGCTGGACAATATATACATAAATAGCTTTCAGAAATGTTAGAAAATCTATGAAACGCAGTGGTAGCATCCCTGCTTAAAGGGCACATAAATTCCAAAAATACTGGTTTGAACTGTCAATAGTTAATTAAGTACTCATGTATTTTTATAATTAATCAGAATGATCAGCAATGCACCACCATAACTTGAACTTAATGCCAAGCATTTCAACATAATGTGAAGGTTTTTCTGCTTAATGCTACATAATCCTTTGAAACCACTGATTGGTGTAACAGACCATGCTTTGTTTTTCTAGCATTAATGAAGGAAAAAACAGTACCTTATCTGTACAGGAACAACAGCAAAGTAGTAGTGTATGTTTACCAGCCTTTCACAAGATTATTTCAAATGTCTGGATTGTGCTCTTAAGCTTTGAATACAAGTTCTACAGGAGTTCTGCCTAAAATTAATGGTAGGTTATGATCCAGAGCACTCCATAAGCATGAAGAGAAAGAAATATGCTCACACATCCTCTCTACTAATAATTGTATATAAAAGATTGAAGACAAAACCAACTTAGTAATTTGAACAACTTGAAATAGTTCTCTTCCTCTCTGATATTAGCAGCTATTGAATACTCCAGGGTTCTGACCAAAAGGTGAGCAGACCTTTCTTATCATCTAGGAAACTGAATTTTATTGCATTTTGGGTCAGATGTTTCAGATGGTCTGAGACAACATATACCAGCTAGCATCGTCTGAATAAATGGCTTTCTTATGTCCTATCATCTCAAGTGAGTTGTTCCCTTACCAGTAGATGACTATACTCCTCTTATCCAAACTTACTCTCTAGACAGCAGCAATTTAAAATATTTGGAGCAGTGGTTAAGACAGACTTCTTTAGATTGGCTCTCTTTTCTGAATATGCAATTTCCAGAGGTAAGATAAATAGCAACTAATTTTATTGAAAGCAAAATTCAGTTTGGTTTAACTAATGCAATACTATCTACCCCAGGAAGGAAAAACAAAACTGATGTTGGCTCTGTGTCAGTCTCACCCTCAGACAGGCATCTCATGATGGTACTGCATGACAGCCAACAAAACCCAAGGTGCAGCATGTTCCTGACTAGGTTTATATGCAGGAAGGGCTTTCTCTGTGAGTGAACACTGCAGAATCACTTCCAGTGAATGTGATGGAAAAGCATGTTTCTCGTTCCTGCCAATAACTAAATTATGGTATATAAGAGTCCTGACAGTGTGTCTTGTTGTCTTAAATCCATTTCATGTCTTCAGTGGGGTAAACCTTGCTAAAGTTGTGCATGACAGACTCTTAGTTTGCTCTGGAAAGAAACAAAAAACCAAACAGCCTAGTAGACCAGGAGCAGATATACAGAGGGAATCTTTAAAAATTAAGACAGTCTTCCCTGGCTGCAAAACATACTTTTTGCTGAGAAATTTGAAGATTAAAAAGTCTGTAATGTAGCTAGCTTCCCACGAAGTTTAATTTGATATTGAACTGTTCTGACACAATTTAGTCTTTTCAGATGGCTGCTAAACACAGGAGTGTAGTATGTGCTATAAGATTATCCGTTCTGAAATGACTGGAATGAACGGGCAGCTGTTTCAGAGAGCAGCAGCATGACTCTGGGCCTTGTATTTATAACAAAATGATATTTTGAAAATGCTCAAAGCAAAACAAAGAAACTTTCCTTCTAGTACTATTTCTGCTTTCACTGTAAGATTAACACCGAGTCTTTTACTTCTCAGTTTTGGCTCAAAAATCAGCTTTGTGGCTGCAGGATCCATTATAGAACAGTCGAGGTTGAGAGGGACCTCTGGAAGTTGCGTAGTTCAACTCCTCTGCTCAAGCAGGGACAACCAGACCAGGTTGCTCAGGGCCATGTCCAGTCAGGACTTGAGTATCTGCATGGATGGAGACTCCTCAACTAGAGTTGGTTCAAACAGTGGCAGCTGAGGTGACCAGGAGAAAGGCTGAGGCAGAAGTGTGAACAGGCACCTAAAGTAGGAAGCCTGCATAATGCATGCCAAAGTGTTTTGCCTTGGGTCTCCTATTCCTATCTACTAGTTTAAAAGAGATCTTCACATAATATTTTTTTCCCCAGGTTTTCATCAAGTGGTTATATGTGCACTAGATATAAATTCTTATGTTGCCTTAGAAGGCCACTGGAAGAGTTGGGACTCGTGGTGCTCAGAGCTCAGAGCTCACTTTTCTCTCTCTCCCCTTAATCTGTAGGTGTTTTTATCACATATCCTATTCCTTGTGGGACTACAAAGCCTTGGATGACAAGAAAGTCTTTTACTACAAGACACTGTATATTTTACATTCAGTGGAAAAGAAAATCAGAGTCAATTTAGAGAGAATTTGATGGATACTGCTTGCAATCAAACCCAAAGCTAAATGGCACAAGCCAGGCACCTGAGAGGAACCCAATTTTAGCATGATTTGATTTAAACTTCATAGGACATTGCAAGTCTGGGCACATATTTCTCCCCAGTGTCATACACTGACTCCGTCAGGGTCAAACAAATAAAACTTTATTTAAAAATTCCTTACTTGTCTGCTTGTGTTTGCCTTAGTGCAAAATTGATGTGACAGAGATTTCTGAAAACCCTTTCCTCCTGCAGGGATTAATTCTGGTGGTCTCTCTGTGTTAGGGTTTTTTATAATCTCTGCTGGCTGTGAAAAAGGACTCTAGCACCTATGGAAATGATCACGCCATTTGCTTCTGCAGCTGCTGTCAGTTTTCAGTGAATACAGAAAGACAAAAACACCATAGGCTGAAACTGGTGCATGATGGGAGAACTCAAGGTAGGATTTTTTTTTCTTTAAAAAATCCCACATTTCTACAGTTTTCTGCTTCTCTATCACCTTCATTCTTTCAGGCCAAGCTAAAGAGAGGAGAGATCTGGGAGATGAATGCAGAGTGTACAACATAAAGAATCGATCTGTAACTCTTGAATCTGACCTATGAAGGGGATTATGTCCCAAATGTCACTCCCAGCTGCACCCCGAAGTGGTTTTTGAAGGCACTTTGCAAGAGGCAGCCCTACATACCATCGACGTTTGATAGAGGTTGGCTCTGCCTGACTGTACCTGCATGGCCAACCAGAAAGGCTCTTGATGGCAGCTAATGTGTTTCCCTCTGGTGCTGGGTGTCCTTTCTTGTTTGGGTGCAAGTATCCTGTTAACCAAGTAAACATTAGCTGAATTGGCTGAAATGATTTATTTACCGTGAAAATGGAGGAAGATTTTTAGGTTCACCATACCAATCAGAATCTCTTTTAACATAATGTCAGTTTATGGGAGATATAAATTAAAAACTCTCATCTTCTTTTATGAACAGAATGAATACTTTTATGCAAATATAAGCTCTTCTTCTGAAGCCACTTACATTTATGAACTGTCCATAAATTTCTGAAAGGTTTACAGCACTGGGACACAACAAGAAGCCACCAGCAGTTTTCTCAGCAACGATATCTATTTTTGAGACTAGCATGAGACCTGTTTGGGAAGATGCTTTATTCCTTTCTGTAGTTTGAGATATTTATTCCTGATCCAGACATCGCCTAAAAGCTATGTAGGGTTGGTATGTAAAATGACATTTGGCATTTGGCAAAGACAGAAGAATAAACAGCAGTAGGCGATACCGGGCTGCTGCTATTAGCCAGTCTAACACAGAGGTCAGTCCTCAGAAGGTGCTTCGTGATATGGCACTTACTAAGTGATACATTTACAGCTGAGGACTGATCTTGTGAAGTACTTATGTGGAAAGTAATACACAGAAACTTCTTAAACTACTTCTGTTCCTGTGACTTTCAGGTGCTTCTTCAGGACTTCCACATCCCTGCCACTGCAATTTTGCTACAATCTTTATGGAACTGGTTAAATTGCTAAGACTTAAGGTTCTTATGGGAGCAGCCACTGGGGAACCTTGGACATACTGGAACCAGCAGGAAATGTTATTGACATCAGAAAGTACAGCCTTTCACCATCTCTCAAGACAAATGCACTGGTGGGAACTAACACATCATTTGGGACTTCGAAGAGTGTATCTTAAATTGCAATGGCTTTGAGGGGGGAAAAAGTCAGTGCTGGAACTCTTAATGTATCTAGGTACATCTAAATTTCCCCTGGGGATGAGATGACTTAACTGTCATTTCAAGTTTTATATTCTCCCTTTAAATCAGCTATTTCATTTAAATAAAAAGATTCTATTTTCTGGGATGGAAATGCAGCTGCTTCAAGTAACCCTGCAGCATGTTGATTTATTACTGACTATATACTCATTCAAGGAGAAGATTCCTTAAGAAGAGATTCTACACCCTGTTCCATATTTCTTGCTACATAATGCTTTATGGTAATCTCACCATATCTGTATCCATGAAATTTGGGAGGAAAGAATGGAAAATGAGGTAATTACATATTTGGATAAATATATTTGAGAGATTTAATGCTTTGTGTTCACATGAATAAAGTACTCTGCTCTCAGCTCTTAGAGATGCTAAGAGAAAAGTTAGCTATCTCAAAAACATCTTTTCCTCAATAATTGAGAAATTAAAATATTTTCAGGCTTCCACTTCTACTTTTCTGAAGTTCTATCTAACTGTCAGTAAAACTGGGCTGAGAATGTGCTTTTTTTAAAAAGGGAGAGAATTCTTAGGGGAAAAAAAACACATCTTTTTGCTAAAGGTCTTTACATTTGACAAAAAAAAACCAAACAGCCCTTCCAGTTGGTTTCTCTATTAGATTTAAAATGAAGGCTGTAATTTTATATACCTTTGTATGAACATGACTTAAAACGGATTATTATGCAGTAAAATTGGATGAACTCTCCTGAGCTTGGTTAGCATAGATTTTCACCAACTTAAGCACGGGTTCAGTTCATGCATAAACTGCACATTGTAAATTTCAGCAAGCACTCACACACATGGGAAAACCTGCCTTTGTATTGAAACAAGTGTAAGTGCCATAGCAATAGCTCACATTAATTGTTAAGAAAGTATCTGTTCTACCAGTTTCACTGTTATTAATGGGAAGTCAAGATCTTACTAAACTGAACTTTAACAATAAATTGGAAATGGATGGTGGCAGTGGAGCACAACTCTCTGAAGATAAGTGAGATATAGAAAGTTTTGTAAGACCACATACTTACACATTCAGTTTTACTAGTAACAGAAACAAAGTTGAAGCTTTTTGATTTCAAATTGTAAACGTTTTCTGCCCAAAAGATCAACTGTGCTGAAGGAAAGATTGCACAGGTTCATAAACTTCTATACGTGTCTTGGGAAGGACCATGAAACACAGGATTTTGAGGATGAGTTAGAGATGGTTTGTTGGGAGCAACGGATATCTAAATAAAAACCTGAAGCTGTACATTGTCAATACCCTTAATGCTGAATAATGTTTCCTTAATGGACTGCATTAACCAAGATCAAGGTATAGGTCGGGGTGCTAGCCATCTGATTGCTATTTTTCGAAGGGGGCCACTCCTGTGACTCTTAAGACTGCTGAGAACCAGGAGAAAAAGACCTACTTAGAAGGAAAATCCACTTGTCCTTCTTGGGCATCTCTTCTTTCTTTCTCTCTGGTCTTGATGCAAACACTTCCACTGATGTAAGGAATCAGCAGGATGGCTGATGAATGCTGCTACTCAACTAGCAATTTCTCACATTGAGCGTGCATGCAATTCATTGCAGGATCCCATTGTCCCCTGAGAGAAGAGTTCATGCAGTTAAATGACCTGAGGTCCAGCTCCAAAAGGACATTTTGAAAATCATGAAGTTAATGCTCATATTTAATAAGAGATGGTGAAAGAGGACACAGACCATCAATAATATTATTAGATCAGCAAAAATAGGGAGCCTTTCTATTACCACTGCACACGAGCACTTTCAGTAATAACCTTAGAGAAAACCTCTACTTTAAATAGGTAAAAAGACTGTTTCAGTGCTGCATAGGTGCTAGGCATTTTTCAGGTTGTGCATATGTCCACAACAAGTGATGATCTGGGATTTACTAATTGTTACTATGGGATCAGTCTCCAAAAAGTATTCCCTATTCACAGCAACATATAAAAACATTGGCCTAGAACCAACAGAATGATGAGAAAGAAATGAAACTTAAACACAACCTAAATTCCTATCTGCTCTTCAAATGACACATTAAGCAGCCATTCGAAATTAACTATCTCACTAAATTAGTCAGCCAGTCTTTTCACTACGTTCACCGGGAGACTTGAGTTTTAAATCAAAATCTCCCTGTGAAAGTGTGTCATTTTAATACAGTAATGCTATTTCTAAAGCAAAACACTGTCATATCTGTATGTTAAGATGCAGTTTTCTACTACTTTTATTGCCTGAGTAGGAAAAAAAAAAAGAATGAAACATTTAAAAAAGATAAATGAGATACAGATTCCTAACAAAATATCTCTCTAATCTAGTATTTCTGTAATAAAATGTATTCCAGAATAGTATATATTGAATCATGGTATTTTAAGATAAACACTGGATTTATTTTATATATAGTGTCAATAAAACATGATGCACTGAAATAAAAAGTTGTTTTATTGCTGTGAACACAAGCCAAATGCTGCCAGTCAAACATGTTGAATAGGGCAAACTGGTTACAAGTGCTGCTTCTGAACAGACCTTTAATGATTTAAACTTCTCCCTACACAGTGTGACAGCCTGGTTTTTAAGCTCACTTGGTAGTGTCAGTTGAATCACTGCTAAATACAAACTGTCAAGTCTAGCTGACAAGTGCAAGACTGTGTAGTTGTTACCTGGTTTCATTTGTTACAGACTAGTTAATATCAGTTCCGTGCACCACTTTTTCCAAATGGATGTGGGAGAGAATCCTTGCATTTACATAATTTCAGAAGAATGTAAAATGACATTCCTCTCCTTTTGTATACAGTTTATGTTATTTGTTTTTCATAGTGTGGATTCTATTATTTCCCTTACAATAAACTAGTTTAATGGGTGTTATTTTTCTTAGTTAAAAGGGCACATGCAAAGTAAGTTAGCACTTTTATAAAATGAGATGGGTAATTTTGGAAGAGGCTGTTGCTTCTAGTTTATTGTTATTATACAATTCTTATTTTTAGAAGAGATCTCAGATAATAAATCCTCATTTACATTCATATCTTCTCTCTCTGGATTTGAAGAAGCATCTTAATCTCAAGAGCAGTTGAGATAATGATGGTCTGTATCAGACCTCTGCGTTACACTTGTCCTCTCGTCAGCCCTGTGTAATTTTGCTATGGCTGAGCAAGAAGCCTTGCCATCCCTGCCATGGCTAAGTAGGCTGAGCAGTGGGAGGTATACATTGTGTTATGGGTCAGAAGTCAGCTGGGTCACGTGCAGGACATTTTGACCCACTCTGGCAAAAGCTGGAGCAGAAACTATGGTAGAAAGGCTTCCAGGTGCTCTAGATTTCACATAATGATTGGGCTTGCTTTCTAAAACACTATGTAATTCAGAAAACAATCTGGCATTACATATTGTGGAGGATATGGACCACAGAGAGTTATACAGTGAAAATTTAATTTGCCTTCCAAATGCAGCTGAAAAAATTCTGTTATTTGTATGATTAAGAATCTGGGCAGATTATTAATTAGCTGGATGCTTTCACCTGGACCTTATATGGCCTTATCACCCAGAGCCCTGCTCACTACATCCTGCAACTTCATTCTGTTTCATTGATTTCTGTGGCTATTACCTTCCACACTCGAAAGACAAAAAATCCTGAAATTTCTTAGTGGCTTGACTTAATAGTAGAGTATTTCTTTTTATGCAGGACATCATTCTCTCTGCTTTGCTTTCAGAAGAAATACTGGATCATATCCTCCTGATGTGGAACAGGAACTCCTCTGGACATGGCACTGACATGAGCTGTGCTCAGATGAAGAGATGGCCTTGGTGATTTCATGGGCCTCTTCCATCTACAGCTTTCTGTCCTGTCTGGGCCTTGATATTTATTGTGTAATCACCAGGATCTCAAAAGCAGCAGTTCGACTGACCCAGCAGATGAGAGGATGCCTTTGAAGTACTTTTTGTCCATGCTGAAAAGAGCTAGGAATGGTGGGTGCACTTTTCTGTCCATAAATGCACATTTCCTGACAGACAAGAGATGCACTTTTGTACAGGTTGTAAATAAATGCTTGTGCTGAAACACTGGCTTTCCAGCAGCTGCTATAAAACCTTAACTACAGACAGAGGAAAGAACATAATACTAAAACCAATTACATAAGGCGCAGATAAGGTTTGGCAGCAGCCTGAAGACTCAGACAAAAAGGCTGGGTAAAACAACTGCCCAGACATGGAAGATGTGAGCTGTTGACACATATGACACTGCAAAATGCAAATATTTCTGAGCAGGTTTTATAATGAAAACCCTCAGAGGCCATTAGCTAAAACAGTGCTATCTGGCAAGGCTGCAGTAAGACCAAGTGGGATACAAAGGACACATCCTCATCAGCTTGTCCAAATCTAGAGTCAGCCTGGGGATGAAGGGCAATGGCAGCCACGTATGCTACCTGCAGTGATGAAACTATCATGGCATGAAGCTGGGCAGCTGGTTATCTCCCAAATGGGAAAATGAGTAATTTGTAGCATCCGAGAGCTTGAAGGGGTCATGAATTCCTTTGGAAGAGTTGAGATGACATGTACTGACTCCTAAGTCATCTTTTTGGACACCGGGGGAATAAATATTGATTACACCAACAGCAGTGCTGTAAATCATAAAAAGGACAATATCATCTAAGAACTGCTGAATTTCCTTAGGATAAACCCCTGATAATAATAAGGAGTTATAAAACATTTTGTTCCTCTGCTCATGTCTTTCCAAGCCTTGCCCAGGCAGGCAGCTTTAAAAACAGAAATATAAATCATTATAATCAAAGTAGAGAGTAATATTATATTTTAATGGTAAAATAATATCAAGACTGCAATAAATTATACAAAAACAGCATTAGAAAACCTATCTAAGATGTTGAATTATCATCTGAGGTGAAGTTGTACAGTTCTAAGTTCATAAATAATAAAGAAGCCTCTGTTGGCAACATAAGTAATGTTTAAACTGTAGCATTTAAACTCAGCTTTTTACTGAACAAGCACTTAAAAAGAGGAACGACAAAGTGGAGAGAGTACAACCTCAGATAAAACTGCTGTTATCAGCTGTCTGGGGAATGGTATTTTCCTACAGTTGAAATGAAAGCAAACAGGTGGTGCAAGCCATGCACTATCTATAATACCACCTCTAAACAAATCAGCCTAGGGAAGCCTCTGGATCCTGGAATAGCTGGTAAAACAGAAACCGGAGCATGCTTGTAATTAAAAACAAGCTCTGGAGAAAAGTCGACAGATATTCCTGTTTCCCTTTGCATTTGATCGTAAAGACTTTAACCTGCCATGGATGTGTTAATTCATACCTTTTAGGGTAAAAATATCACACAAATGTCGGAGTGGTTTGATGAAAATTTAATGGTACTTCCGACTCTCTAAACAGAAGAAAAGGACAGGCATGACCTGATGTTCTCCTGTAAGCTGGTACTGCTGGGTGAAAAGTTTCAATAGGGCCAAGTGTCAGGTCCTGCACTTTGGTCACAACAACCCCAGGTAACCCTACAGGCTTGGGGAAGAGTGGCTGGAAAACTGCCTGACGGAAAGGGACCTTGGTGTGCTGATGGACAGTCAGCTGAATATGAGCCAGCAGTGTGCCCAGGTGGCCAAGAAGGCCAATGGCATCCTGGCTTGTATCAGGAATGGTGTGGTGAGCAGGACTAGGGAAGTCATCCTGCCCCTGTACTCGGCATTGGTGAGGCCCCACCTTGAGTACTGTGTTCAGTTTTGGGCGCCTCAATACAGAAAGGACATTGAGGTGCTGGACCAGGTCCAAAGAAGGGCAACAAGGCTGGTGAAGGGCTTGGAGAATATACCCTACGAGGAGAGACTAAAGGAACTGGGGCTGTTTAGTCTGGGGAAGAGGAGGCTGAGGGGAGACCTTATTGCTCTCTTCAAATACCTGAAAGGTGATTGCAGTGAGAGCGAGGTTGGTCTCTACTCAGTGGTGACAGGTGACAGTACAAGGGGAAATGGCCTCAAGTTGCACCAGGGGAGGTTTAGGTTGGATATTAGGAAAAACTTCTTTACAGAAAAGGTTGTTAAGCAGTGGAATAGGCTCTCCAGGGAGGTGGTTGAGTCACCATCCCTGAATGTGTTTAAAAACCGTTTGGATGTGGTGCTCAGGGACATGATTTAGTGGTGGGTTGTTGGAGTTAGGGTAGTATGGTTAGGTTGTGGTAGGACTTGATGATCTTGAAGGTCTTTTCCAACCTGAGCAATTCTATGAATTCTATGAAAAGAATGTGTGTCACAAATACCAGCTGGTCTCTGAGGTCTTCCACCACCTACAAGGGCAATCCATTGACTGGCTTGTTCCCTAACATTGAAATACCGGTGGGAAAACCCTGGTGGTGCAAGATTGAGAATGGAAATGCCTTTAACTCTTTCACTCAGCCACCTTTAACTCCTGAAGCTTTGAACTGGGGTTTCCATCTGTTCCAAAGGACACATCAAACCTCCAAAATGAACAGCTGCATTTTCCCTGCTGAAGGGAGGTTTTCCTACTCCTCCCTCCTTGTATGTGTCAGCTAACTCAGATACTCTGAGACAAGTACTCCTAAGAAAGCTTAAAAATCCCTATGGATACCTTATCTGGGTATTGGCACTGTGCTTATGTTTCACTAAAAAGCTTCAGGTAAATGGTGCTTGTAGCTCACTCAGTGTCTTGATCTGAGAAGTGGTTATGAACTAAAATCTTAATATAAAATAAACTGTAATACTGAACACAGCTCTATTTTTAATGAAAAACAAAGCTAAAAGATAAGACAAATAGGCTTCTCCTTGCCGGAGAGCAGGGATTGAGATCAAACCCACACCTCCACAAGGCAGTAAACAACACATCTGGAAATATTTTTACACCAACAATGTGTTTCAAAACATAGCGGGCAAAAATCTTACCCTACTGAGCCCGTGGCAAATCTGCCTGGGCTTTTGTAGAATTATATACATCATGCTATGTGTGTTTATCTATCAACTTATATCTATTCATAATATTTTTGTATGCAAATGAATCAAATCTTGTAATGCCCTGGGAAAATAAAGAGGATTAAACACATACTACTTATAGTCCAATAAAGTCCAAGAGAAATTAGATGGCTTGTTGGAAGTTGTACGTCTGACTTTTGGCAGAAAAGTGCTTGAACTTGAGAGAGTCTGTTCTTCAGGTTGGCGGAGCTTGAGGAAAGGTCATAACATTATCAAGACCTTACCTAATTTTCCACTATTCTTTACCTTAATTCTGGATATTCATCCATGCACCCATGGATACAGACTAAAAAAAATTTCTGTTCAGCAAGGAAAAATCACCACTTTCCAGCTTCTCAAACTCAATTAATTTTCTCTCTACAAGCAAAAAGAATCATTAGGGAATCTTTGGTTCAGGTTTGATTTAAAAAAGTCTGGACAGACTTTGAATTGCATTATTAAAAGTTAGTGACCTTCATATGTGCCTTCAGATGCTGCGAAAGAGAAGAGTTCATACTCCTGATAAGCGGTCTTTTTAAAAATAAACACCAGACATTGAGGAAGTTACTGTTGCATTTAAATTACCTATTTATTTAAAATAACCTTCAAGACCTGATATTTACTTTTGCTTGAATATAATTCATCATGAGAAAGAAAGTTGCATGGTTAGTGAGAATGCACGGGCATTTAGCTATTTTTTTTTTCCATCTATTAGTGTAAATATTTTTATCATCATCTGCTTTGTTGACTAGTATCTTGCCATGAAGAAAGGAGCACAGAGAGTATTTTGTTATGCAAAAAAACAAGAAAGCTTACACTGGATTTCTGACCTCAAATCTGTCTTTTGTCAATAACACTGACAGCATTTTATCTTTCCTAAGCTGAACACTGTCTGCCAAAAGAAAAGCTCCTTAAATAAAACAACTGAATGTAACTGTTTTTCCCTCAGCCGGCTATGAGCTGTTGCAATGATCCTTGCAATTAGTGATGACACCCTGCAGCAGTGACCCACGGGGATTGCTCTGGTGTTTGTGATGGGTTCGTATTTAGCTAAATACCAAAGAAAATGTCCCATGCTTATGCAGAAAGCTTCGCATTGGAGCACCACTGGGTGCTGGGAAAATGTTATTCTGTTTTTTAAGTGTGATTTTGGTTTTGGGGTGTGTGGATTGAAGGTACAAAGATGAAATGAGCTCAGTAGGAGTGAGTGAAGGAGATGGAAGCAGAGACATGAGCAGTATGGTGAGCACAGCCAGATTTTTCCTGTTCTTTATCACACTTGAAGATTTCTTGGGAATCTGCATTGTGTTCTGATTGATTTTTTTGTACTCTTATTTTGTTCTTGTTTTATATGTGCTCGTATCTGTGTTATTTGAAGATTTCCTTCTCCATAACACAGGTTTTGCTAGCTCAAAAGCTTAATGCTATCTCCTATGTCCAAGAGCACATTGAGAGAAATGCAACAGCCCTGAAAACTGTTGGTACATCCAAAAAAATATGACATTTGTCCCTGGAGCTTCAGTGGAGTATCACACAGATACTCTGCAGCCACAGCAATGCCTGTTGTGTGCAGTGTTTAAAGAGGACTTCCCCAGTCAAGTTGATGCTGCTGATGACTGACTGCGCACAAACACTTTGGAGTGAAGTATGGAGTATGGAGAAATATGAAGAGTCATGCGAGGTGGATGCTGCACTTGTTATTTATCTCACCTGTTCTGAAGATTTGCACATTTGCAGTGGGCATTGCACAGTTGTGGCAAGGCAGAAAAAAGATAGAAGGACTCAAAACTTGATTCCTATGGACATTACCTAAGTTTCTGGATCTTCTCCAAAATTTTGAAAATATACAGAGGTCTGGGGACCCAGGACAGCACTCAAACCAGTTTCTAGGAGTGCTTCACCTGACCACTACAACAGATCTGGAGCAATTTCAGAAGGCAAAAGCTGCCAGTGCACAGAGAGAAGCTGGGAGACTTTAGTGGCACCAGCTACAGGTGTTCTCAGTTGTGGCTATAGTGACGCTGTGACAGGAGCAAACACTTAAATAGAGATCTTGGTATCATTTCTGGAAAACCACAATTCCATTTGAAAGCCAGCAGAAGGATCTTAAAACTTGCAGGCGGATTAAGCTTTGAGATGGTCTCCATAATGGTTCAAATACACTTTTTTTTCTACATTAGGTCTTTGCTTTTGCAACGAATAAAAACATTTTCCTTTCCACATCTGCACCTTCTTTCTTAACTCCCCTCAAAAAAATTCATGTGATACCTATGCTTTCCCTCTTTTTCCCCTTTCAAAGTTCTCCAAGGCCCTCTGTCCTTCAAGGGCTTTGACATAAAAGGCTTCAACTTATTAGAGGGGCTACAGAAGATCTAGGTTAGCAGGACTTCAGTTTATACCAAGGTTAAAACACTTGGTCTGAAAGAGTCTCCTGAAAATGTCCTCCCCTTCTTTTTATTCTGTAGAGGGGAGAGCTGCACCACATGGTTTTCACAGGTACAATTTATTTACAAGCAAAATTCACGTCCTGCTTATCCATACAGCCAGCTGACAGATGCTTGTTAGCAGGTGAAAAGACGGCTACTTGTTAAAGTGCAGCTGCCTCAATATTTTTTTGCCAGCTGCATATCAGGCACCACCTGGCAGGAATTTATTCATTAGATATTACTTTAAAAAACAGCAATGTGATGAATTTAAAATGTTAATTTGGATTGTTTTAAGGAGTAGGTAATTGATGAGGAAATATAATGCTAATTTGCTGTGACTGGTGTTGCTAGTGGCTATAATATTTGATTACTTTTTTAGGTTTGCAAATGAAATAGCCATTGTCATTCTGAAACAATAAAATAACAACAATCCCTTCCTGCATTTACTAGTAAATAAAATAAGTAGTGGATTCTAGGTCAGAGATTCAGCTGAACTTAGGCTCTTGATGGAACGTTAAGCTCCTTTTAATAGCTGGAGAAAGCACTTGCGTTCTTTGTATTAACATTTTATCTGACCATAAGGTGACAATTCAAAGATCTTACAAGGGAATGCCTTCATTTTACCTTCCTGAGGTTGTATTTGTAACGAGGCTACTTGTCCTTTCCTCTGTTTATTATAACTAAAGAAGGTATTGCAGGAGTGAATTTGTAAATATCTAGGCATATGTAAATTTCATCCAAGTTATAAAACCCAATCATTGAGAATTATCCAAAATAAAAAATTTTAGTTTAAGTGAAAACACACCTTGTGCATTAAAAAACTGAAGACAGGTCTTTGTTTTTTTTTGTTTGTTCTATAAAGGTATTTGAATTAAAGTAAGTTAACATTATTAATTGTCTAAGTTTTCTTTTCCTTTGCCTCTAAGAAATATAATAATCATCTCTTCCACAGGACTGATATGAATCCATTTATCATCAACAGTGAAAAACTAGAATTTCCAGGAAGAGCTCATTTATAAGAGAGGGATTCATCTCCCAGAGAGCATAACTCAGTTCTGGTTATTATATTACTGAATCTCTTCTTGGATAATTAATAAATGGGAAAATCAGTAATATATAATTACAAGAAGACCAAAGAGTTTCAATCTAATTTATTGACTCAGTATTTTATGAAATGAAAATTCATTATTAAAAAAAGAGGAAGTCATCTTTGTTTTTGACCTTCTCTTTATCTAATTGATACTCCACAGATACTTCCATGTCCATTTATTTTCTAACCATGTCATATGTGCTCTGCAGGAGTTGGTAAAGTCACACAGAATTTCTGTTATCACTTCTCAACAGTAGCAGTGTAGCTCCAGGGCCTCAACCTGAGAAGTCTTAAATATAAAGGTCCTTTCTCTTTCCCCTTTAAAGTGTCCCCTGAAGGGGAAGCAACACCTCCATTAAGTTAGAGAGGTGTGCCTTTGGGAGTGACCTAACATCATGGCAAAGCAAGCAGGCACCTGGGTACAGTGCAAAGTCAGGGGAATGAACTTGAGGGAAGGTGAAAAGGAAAGGTCTGCCTGAGTTTGTGTAGAGACACTGAATCTTTCCCCATTATATCTTTCCTGATGCAAAGGAAAATAGGACATTTTCCAGTTCCACCACCTCTTGCAGATTTCAGGAACATGGGACACAGTAAAAGGCATGTGTCAGTTGCATTTCCAGGAAAGATGTTTTGCTGGAAATTGTGTCTCACCTACCAGAATTTTCATTTCAAATTCCTTATAGTCATGATAACATTCTGGAAAAAAAAATGTGTGTCTCTATATATATATATATTTATATATATATAAATCTTGTATCAACAGACAGTGTGAAGTCAGGCTAATGTTTCCGGTAAAATTTGTGTAATTTGCTTGAGGACATTTGAAGCTGTAAAACACAGATAGACCAAGAGTATAGACCTAGTGTAAAGCAGAGGATGCAGCCATGCACTGGCTGGCTGTGTGGAGGTCGGCCAACAGCGGAGGAGAGGAACTGCACAGCCTCTGGTCCTCCCCATCTGCCAGGGATTCCCAGTTCCTGCCCCAGGAGGACACTGCCTATGAGGCTATCCAAGGTTGGATGTTGACAGAAGGCAACAAGAATTTAAAACTAAGGTTAAAGGGAAGCACAAAATCTTGTGCTGCTGGATGGCTAACTTTACTTACAACTGTGATGTGCAAGGCAGCACATTTAGGGGACTGCTGTCATGAATATTTGCAAAGGTGAGGCTGAACTCAGAACATTTCTAATGTGGCAGCCAGGAACATGCTCAGCTTAATGACATTTTTTTTCATGTTCAGTTTTCTGTTTTCTTTCTTTCACATGCTGCTATTAGAAAACACCTCAGTTGGACTTAGGATGAAAGACACAGTAACATATTACTGCCTTTTGAGATTCCCTGTTATGTCCTTAATAGATATCTATGACTCTCTTTGCAATACTTCTCAACAAGAGCAGAGTGCACCTTACACTCGAGATTTCCTTCAAATAAATCCCATGTGCAAAGCAAGCACTTTGTACTAACCCCCTGCTAGACACAAACCTTCCAGCAGAAATAAAATGTTAAGGCATATAAGTGAAAATTCCACTGGAGTACGTGGCTTCACACAGTTTCATCTGTCTCCATTTCTTTAATTTCCTACTTTTTCAAGAAAAATAGCTTTTCTTTTTCCATGTTCAGGTATTTTCCTTAAGCTGCACCGATACATTTTGAATTGGTAAAAATATAAGATTAAAGAATGAAAAACTACCATTTCCTCTTAAAGCCTGATCTTACAGTTGCATTTATTTTTCTTCCAACTTCTATATCTTTTTCCTCATATATATGTCTATTAAAACATCCTTGTATAATCATAATTTGTCTGTATTTACAGGGATCAGGTCTGATACCACTAAAGTCACTGGTAAGAATAAATCCATAGGAAAAGCGGAATTAGTTTCCACAAGGAATAAGATTGCCTGTATTGTATGTTAGCACAGGAAGGTACTTCTAGTAAGCAGTTGGAATGAAAAAAGTACGGGAGAAACTTTGATTGCTTCTGACAAAATTGAACCAGGAAAAAGAATTTTCCTTCAACATGCTCATTCACATACCGAGATGCACATCGTATATGCTGATAGTTACAGAGATGCAACTGAGTACACTGGAAAAAAGCGCACATCTGATGAATACTGATGAAATATTAATTTAATTTCTCCAAAATTAGAAGATCAGAATTAAAAGGCATGTTATTTTCCCCCTATTATATATACATGTATATATAAAATAGCTGGAATACTGAAGTTTGTTTAAAAAGAAAAGAGAGTAGCAAAAGATTATGGTATATCTTTGGATCAGTTGTTTCAGCATATAGATTTATCAGCTGAAGCTGCTCACAGGACGGTAAGTGTCGGTACAAAAGTGGTACATTTCTGTCTCATCAGATCCATACTACTGATGCATGCAGGGAAGATGTACAGAAATTCTCCAGCAGAACAACTTTACATTCAGGAATTTGACATAGCAACACTTTTCAGTCCCATACACACTTAGAAAGCTGTCTGTAAAAAAGCATGTACCTATCTACCTGTACACAAACATGTATTTAAAGGATATAAAATTCTACAGAATTTATTGGAACTGATTCCTGTTTTTCTCAGGGATAGGAACGCATTAATAGTGTGAAGACACAATGGGAAGACATAGGAATTTTTAGTGTACAATTCAATCAGCCAGTTAAGATGCCTACTTTATAAAGAGATGAACCTCTCCCTAAAGTTACTAATTTCTCTCCACAAGATGCAAATGAAGTTTAGGTCATTCGTGGTTATCTATTCAAGCTCATCCATATGAAATTATTAACTCTTTTTCTTTACCACTGAAAGTATATATTTTCATTCAGGAAGTCATTCATCTCATGGACAGACGTCATCATTTTCATCTCACTCACTTTATAAAACATGTTGCAGTAAAGTGGATTTTTCTGCCTGTAATGATAAAATAGAATACTCATCTTTTTCTCTTCATTTTTCCAAAGAACTCTTACTTACAAATCCAAAATAAACCCCAAACCACTGACTTTAGGAGCATGATTAGTCTATTTCTTTGTGTTGTAAGAGTTTTCTTCTGACTTGAAAATGACTGTAAAAAGAAATCCCAAAAGCTTGGAATTTAATCAGATATCTCTTGGTGCTTTCAGAACATTATGAAATCATGTAAGTTTCCTGTCTCTTTCTTTAGCATGTTTACATACACCTGCTGACCTAAGAAGGGAAGCAATGCTTTCTACTGCAAATATCATTTTGCTCTGTAAGATTGCAACAGCTTTCTCTCTGTTAACGTCAGCTGCAGCCTTCCAAGATGGCCAGCTTAAGAAAAGGACTTGGCTGGAAGAACACTGAACAAAAGAGTCAACCCAATAGCAAAAGAGAAAAACTCAAAAACCTATTTTAATATGTTGAAGAAACAGGGGTTATGTATTTTAAAAGGATTTGTTTTTTTAAGTTTTATTTCACATTTAGTTTTGCATAGTTAAACAAAGGTGTTTCAAACTGTAAGCAGTAACGGTCACCTAGAATAATGTTCTAATCCTTTATCAGGGTAGATGTCCAAAGACCTTTCATGTGAAAGAAGGTCATCCAGATGAACAATATTTTTTCATTTTTATGTACCAAAGCCAATGCTTAGACAAAGGGAAGTAAGAACAAAATAAGACTTGAATTATTACTTCAGTTATTGCTATTATGGTGCTTTTTGAAAAACATGCAGCCTTCTCTGTTAAAGCAATTCATTACAAAATAACTCACTGAGCCCTGTTTTCATCAACTAAGACTCTGCAAATGTGCAGAACAGTGAAAAATTATCAGACATTCTGACAAGTATGTGCCTTTAGCTGAGCTTCCATTTAACCTAATCTGATAGATTTTTTCAGCAGATATATGTCCAACTACTAGAGTACTGGAATATTTTACAAAAATTTCCAAGCAAGTTCTAAGCTTCCTAAGCATGCTTCGTTGGCACTTAGAGTTTCCTGTCTCCCTTAAGAATTTTGAACATATTTCCTCATAGTGCTGCACAAATACATTTCAGCACCAACGTAGTTGTTCCTGAAAGTAATTTCATCTAATTGCCCATTTAATTCTTGACCTTTGTGCTGAGTCTGAATAGACCAAAACTGGAAATAACTTTTTTCAGCAAACACATCCAGAGCACATTTGCCTTTCATAGTCATTCCAAGTCTGTGTTCCTTCAAGGCAGAGGAGGCTTTCACTCACCATGATGCAATTACTTGTCCAAGAGCTCCAGCTGGAAACTCTAACCTTGATGATGGAAGTCAGGCTCCAATTACCCACATCCTCTGGCTTTTGAAGTGATGCTGATATCAACCTTGCACTGACTTGAAAATCAGAATCATTGTAGACTGAACCAGGATGTTCAATGTCCACTGAATTACTCAGATTTGGATAAAGAAGCTGCTTACACACCTAACTATGGATTTAACAGAATGCACTTTCAGCTCAATGCCCAAATCTGTTTTGTGTAAGTGGGTAGAGTGGATATGAAATTTCTCAATGTGCAGCTACTTGCATTGTCAGACTTTGCTCCAAACTATGGCAAAAGGATTTCATTCAGAGCATATTGCAGTGCCTTAAAAAGTGAAATTAACCTCTGGACCAATACCTATTTTTGTTCTATATATCAGAAACAATCCTTAGAAGGTAATAATGTGTCAGAAGACTAAACCTGTTAGAATTCACTGCAGTGTTTCCTGTTGGTTTTTATTCCTGTGTATGTGCTTATTAGGATTCCTACTGACAGAATGGCTCTTTGAATCAAATGTCCATCGACAGGTTCACAAAGCCCAGCACGTTCCCTTCATGCAAGAGTTAAACCCATTATTGATACAGAATACAGTGCAACTAATAAACACAAGCTATTAGCCGGTACGTTTTGTTCCTGGGAATGTGTAAAATGAAAATCAATACGAGCAATGTGAACATTTTGTGGCAACACTGGTGCTGCTTGTTTTAGAAAGTAAGAATTGTTGTTTATGTCAGCATATTGTAAAATATTCTAGTATTTCCTTTAGTTCACCTGCTACTTTTAAATAGAAGACATTAAGCTCGCTGGGGAATCTGCCTCTGACACAACACTGAATTTCTCTTTATGAACTGAAAGCAATCTGTCTGACTAGGACATTGAGGACCAGTAATTTACTACCACAGCTGTAATATTAAATGCTCACCCAACGCAGGGACTGAAGCTTTCATTCTATAATTATAGAGGAATCAAAGACTAGCACGCTAATGCATTGAGCTGCAATGCCAGCTATTTATAATCATCACTTCTCAGGCAATATGTTTTTAATGTGTTAGCATACTATGGTTGTCAAAAACAATTATTTTTCTTCCTTTTTTCTTCTTTTTTTCTTTTCTTTTTTTTTTTAACTCCCTAAAATGTTTCATGGCTGAAAAATGCAAATGATCTTTTAAGCTTACACTATTATAGTATTTTTAAAAGAAAGAAAAGATTCTGTGAAAATTCTCTGGATTAGAAAGGATTAGTTTTTTTCCTTCCTTTGTAATGAAGTACAAGCATCATCAGAATAAGATACGTATATCTTAAAAACAAACCACTATGACATGTGACAGGGTTAAGACAGTTGGTTTTTAGTTCATGATCAGGCTACCAAACCAAAGCATTTCAGACCACTCAGAGTCTTGTCACTTCATTAAAAACTTCTGTTTAAACTCTAGACATCAAATGAAATATTTTTGCTACAGCTTTACAGTAGCAATCTAATAATTAGCCTTGGAGATGGGCTGGTTGCTTTTTCTGATCTGACTGCCTGTGAGCCAATTAGATCCATTTTTCTTATCATCAGCTGAAATATTTGTTACAAATGATATTTGTTATGGTGTTAGCTCCAGAAAAAAAGTAGTGTATTATTTTTCAAAGTTTATGGAAGAACTTTTTGTTGTATTCTTTGATATTTCTGATTTGCATTGAGGACTGAAGCCGCTCCTGAGTGCTTAGGGATTCCCTATCTCCAGATTTACCAAAAGCTGCATTCTCCACTCACTGTACTCTCTGTATTTGGGAAAAATGGCCCCTGCACGTACGTTATCCAGGGCAAGCTGCATTCAGGACGAGCAGGAGCTGCTGTGCTGATCGGTGTGAGCTTAGCCCTGTGAGTTCAGGGTACATCAGTTTCTGTGTGTGGTGGTACCTGCACAGGGCATTTCTCCACCAGGGTTGGAGGAGACACATCCAAGCTGCTGGCTCTTCTCTCTGTGGCTCTCTCATCATTCCTCCTATTCCTTCTGAGCACCCAGTTTCTTTCCCTCTGTTTGGCCAAATGCTGTTTCAGTTAGATTAAGTGGAGAAGTCCTACCAGAAAATATTCACTGTGAAAGATGAGCAAAACAAGCTTTGCAGGCACAGGGGAACATGAATTGCTCCTGTCCCAGCTGAGGTGCTATACTAGTTATCTGCCCCTCTCTATTATCTCTGTGAAGCTTGAAGAGCCCTATTGTTTCTCTGGAATCCAGGCCAAGGCACTTCTGCACTCTCAGACAATTCTGTGGGAAACACAAGGAACATTCTTTCACAATTAAGTCCTACGATGGAACAAGAGTCTTTCCAGATAATGCTGATTCATTCTTTCAGCCCGCTAATAAGACTTATCAGGCTGCCCCTTATTATGTTGTTCGCAGAGTGTCCAGGACAATAAAGCCTTGCATTTATTAGAGCTTTTGATGTCATATTGTTGTACAAATAATTACAAGTAATGGAAAAACAGGTTGAAATTATTCATGAATAACCTGTTATGAAGTTGATTTACAGTCTGGAAAATACTGACTTGCATAGTCAATTAATTAATGCACTAGATCAAAATTCAAGCAATACAGTTCTCATCAAAAGCTCTCTGCATCACTCCCTTGCTCTGGCTCTGACTAAGCCTAACGCTCATTCAGCAGGCAATAGGGTTTTCTGCACTGTTCCAGTTCAGTGATCTGATGACACTCCCCTTAACTAGTTTCCTCATATCAAAGATTGACTCAGCTGAGCATTTTCAGGCAGAAGGCTGCAAGTCGGAGAAGGGGCAGACTGACAAGTCCTGGCAGTCCATCACACTCACCCAGAAACGCCAAGAATGGTTTATTCTCATCTGCTAACAGACACTTATAGACTCTGACCCTGTTTTCTGTGGCTGTCTCTGTTTATTCTTAGACCCGCAAAGAACTGAACCTGGACAAGGCAGAGGGAAGCCTCCTGCCACTCAGCCCTGCGGAGGTGGACCATTTACCTAGCAGAAGAGATGGGCCAGGGATTTCTTTTCTTTGTTCACACCTACCAGATCCCTGGCACATCAGAATACCTGCAATTGTTATCATCCCACTCAAATATTACACACAAAAAAAGCTCATCTTCTTGGCTGGATGCATGCTTAAGGAAACTGCACGGGTTAAGCATCAGCCCCTTATATTCGTTTCTCTTACCTTGTTCACTTGGTCAGATCTCTGACATTACTGACTGGCATGGGATTGTTTGCACATTCAGTGCTGACAGACATGTTACTTTTTGACACCTAAGAGGAATTTAATTGCTATTTTATACACTGATTGCAGTGTCGAATGCGTCCCTGATAGCCAGGATTCCTGCCAGCCAGCATGAAAGCAGAGGCAAAGCCCATCTTTTCTTTTTCTTTTCTTTTTCAAAAATCAGTTAATTTTTATCACAGAAAAAGTATTTAACTGTGATATTAAGAAAAGGGAAATTTTCTATATGGACAGATATAGAAAAAATACTTTATATTGTAGAAGATATGAGAAGGGTAGATGCCACTAATGTGAGACCTTATATTTATGATAACAGTGTATAGCGTTTAACACCTGACCCAGTTTTGAGATATTTGTAAGGAGGAAATTCCAACGTATGTGCCATCCATGTCTATTTCTTTTCTGTAGCATTTAGAATCTATACCTGAAATCTTACCATAATGTTCTCTCTGTCCTTATGCAGGTCAATGCTCAAGCTAATTGCCTTCAGTACCTCTGGCTTAGAGTGGGGCAGACTGCCCTGGGAAGTGTCCATCTCTCATCATTTTGCTGTGGAAAGAAGTTCTTCAGACCCTATGCCCAAAGCTAGCTGAGGCAGCCCATCACAAACATATGACATATCATAACTATCAGGTCTAGTAATCTCCTTGTTGTATACTCCTAGTCCTTCAGAAAGCATGAGCACTTGTTCTCTCTAGTCCTAACATAAATAAGAGAGACAGTGCTGATGGTATGGGGAAATACAAGCTGCACCAAACAAAGGATTAGGAACAGTCTGTTGCTAGGCCTGTGCACAGTTACCCACTGTCTGGCATGTACATTAACTGCTTTTCTGAACAGCAAAAGTAGTTGCCAGTGGCCCATGTAGGATTTGCAGCAGTGACATGGGCCGCATTCTCAGTGCCATATCCTCAAACTGTTAAGTAGCAGATAGAATTTGTTTTTCTCTTTGACATCTCGGGCTCCTTAGGAGTCTGTCCTTTTTCCCTGAGAGGAAAGAAGAAGGACCCCAAACTGAACCTGACTGACAATGAGGTTGGGAAGTAGTCCTTATAACAGCCCTACATGCAATAGCAAGTCTGGCTTGGAATCATCAGTTTACTTCCAACATGAAAATTATCTCTTTCTGCTGCTGATGGAACAGCTGGTATTACTCATGCTGCATTGTACCTTATTTCTTACTGGGCTTATAGATAGATGTGTAAACTAGAAAAAAACATCTGGAGTTAAGGTTCCCTCTGTTAAATGCCATGTAAACTTTGAAGAGATCTCTCATATACAAATATACATCTCATTATGTATCAGTATGTATATATGCACACTCATATATACAGGGTACTACATAATACACAGAAAGAGAACATATTTGCTTTCCCTTCTCTGAAAATGGACAGCAGAAAAAGGAAAATAAGACAAAGATTTTAGAATAATTAAGTGAAAAATATCCCCTAACCTTTTCTTTTGTTATCTGACCTTGGTTTCCATGGAAACAGGATCAGAAACGTCAGCAGCAGGAAGAACTCTCACTTAAAGGTGTCACCCACAGAGAGGAACTGGTACCCAACACAGAGACACTGCCCAGCATGAACACTCAAGAGAGCCTGAAGCACAAATGCAGTGGTTTGAAGCAAAATATGACACTTTCAAAGGGACAACAGGAGGACCAGACCCTGTGACCTCTGTAAATTAAGCCTCTCAGACATAATTCCTGCTAGGCAGGCACAAATGTAGGTGCCCGGTATCATTAGTTACTATATTTAATATAAGTATCGAATTTACATTGAAAAAGCTAAGTCTCATTTTGCCTGCTGCAAAGCCTATTTGCTCTTGAACAAGCTGACAAAATCCTAGGGAGGCTCGTGCACAGAGAATATGTGAGGTTGGAGATGGCTCTGGAAACATCACTTGTGATTGAGACTGGGGCTCAGTCAGTAGTATGTTCTGAAAGTAGGACATGAACACTGACATGGCTTCATAGAAAACAAACAAAAGGCAAAACACGCCATTTCCGATCAAGCCCTGGCCACATACAAGAAGCTGACCTTGCATTACACCAGTTCCTTATTGATCCCATCTGATTCACTTGGGCCATCCATCTACTGTGCTGTAATGCCCTGACTCAGACCTGATACTCATGGCACCCATTTGTGCTCAAAGGTTTCCCATCCCAAAGGTAAATCTTGAACAAGATAAACTGCATTACAGATAAAGCTTTCTTTCTTAATTAATTGTATATAGGAATTAATTGTCTGTAATGATGCCATCAAAAGGCTGTTTGCTATTGTCCATTTACATAGAGAAGCTTAGACAAGAACCATAAAAAACTCACAAAGCCACAGTCTTCTTTGTTTCATTATGAAACAAAGCATCTGGGCATCTTGGCATCTGGGTTATTGACAATACAGATACACATCAAGCCTATTATAGAACCTGACATTCCTGGTTTATTTTCCCTTTTGATTTTTTTAACACCCTATGTTTCTTGTTTAACAAATTGTTCTCAATATGACGTATTCACAATAAGCCCATAAGCACAAACTGAAACACAATTTCCTGCTAGCTTCAGTAGAAATACATTAATCCACTGGATATTTCCCAGGACAATATTATCTCTCATGTGCAGGCTATATTTCTCTCATTCAGCTGCAAAGGGGAGAAAAAATCCTTGAAAATCTGTTTGAAAAGTGACACGCAAGAAAGTCATAGGTAAACTGCCTCTTGCTCATATGAAGACTGTCCTATCTATTTATCTATCTATCCATCTATACATCATCCATCTGTCTCACAGCACAACATTATACTAAAACCCTCCTTGAATATGTCAGTGAAGTTAAATAATGAAAGAAAGGCAGGAAGGCAGTTAGGTTGCTGTACTGCTGCTGATTGCTTTGAAATGTTACTGTCATCTGTTTCTAGCTGCTCTGTATCATGAGAGTCTTTTGCATACCAGCAAAGGTAGAACACTGTCTTCTTTATGTTTAAAGACAGGCATCTCTTAAATACTCACTGTTGTTATTCACCCTCACATTTTCAAGGCCATATATGCTGCCATGCCTTATAAAGATGTGATATTAAATGCTACCAAGACTCCAGGAGTGGTTGATTACTGGCCTCTCATGACCCACAAGGCTGAAACAATAACTTGTTCTTCACTGTCTTGTCATCTGGTAATGTTAAATGCTTTCCTTAAAAAAAACAAAAAAAAGAAAAACAAGAACCCCCCCAAACTACCCCAGAATAAATGCTAGATTCGTATTTCTTTTCTTTTCTTTTCTTTTCTTTTCTTTTCTTTTCTTTTCTTTTCTTTTCTTTTCTTTTCCTTTCCTTTCCTTTCCCTTTCTTTTCCTTTCCTTTCCTTTCCTTTCCTTTCCTTTCCTTTCCTTTCCTTTCCTTTCCTTTCCTTTCCTTTCCTTTCCTTTCCTTT